>NW_019215910.1:0-3930 GCF_002532875.2 Varroa jacobsoni | reverse complement strand
GTTTTAACAACTTTTCTGTATGAGGAAACTCTATCCTGAGACTTGGCCAACGAGAACTTGGGTTTTAGCAAATATATTACATGTAAGGTTCTGTTTTGAAATATGACCAAAAAGGTTTCCTCGACTTTTAACAATTTTATTGTAAGCGGAAATTTTGTTTGAAACTTGGCTAAAGGAAACTTGTTTGAGTGTTAACAACTTTTGTTTGTATGAGAAAACGCTGTCCTATGACTTGGCCAATGGGGAACTTATATAAGTTTTAACTTCTTTGTATGTGGAAATGTTGTCCTAAAACATGGCCAGAAAAAACGTTTGTTTTAACCACTTCTTTGTATCTTCCTGAAACTTAGATAGAGAATACTTGTTTAAGTTTTAACAGCTTTTCTGTATGAGGGAACTCTATTTTGAGACTTGACCAACGAGAACTTGGATTTTAGCAAATATATTACGTTAAGATTCTGTTTTGAAGTATGGCCAAAAAGATTTCCTCGACTTTTAACAATTTTGTTGTAAGCGGAAATTTTGTTTGAAACTTGGCTAAAGGAAACTTGTTTGAGTGTTAACAACTTCTCTTTGTATGAGGAAACTCTGTTCTGAGACTTGGCCAATGGGGGACTTATTTGAGTTTTACCAACTTCTTTGTATGTGGTAATGTTGTCCTAAAACATGGCCAGAAAAAAAACGTTTGTTTTAACCATTTCTTTGTACCTTCCTGAAACTTAGCTAGAGAACACTTGTTTAAGTTTTAACACCTTTTCTGTGTGAAGGAGCTTCATTCTGAGACTTCTTTGAGTTTTAGCAGATATATTGTATGTAAGATTCTGTTTTGAAATATGGCCAAAAAGGTTTCCTTGACTTCTAACAATTTTGTTGTAAGCGGAAATTTTGTCCTAAAACTTAGCTAAAAAGATCTAGTTTGAGTGTTAACAACTTTTTTGTATGAGGAAACTCTGTTCTGAGACTTGTCCAACGAGAACTTGAGTTTTAGCAAATATATTGCATGCAAGGTTCTGTTTTGAAATATGGCCAAAAAGATTTCCCTGACTTTTAACAATTTTGCTGTATGCGGAAATTTTTCCTGAAACTTGGCTAAAGGAAGCTTGTTTGAGTGTTAACAATTTTGTTGTATGAGGAAATTCTGTTCTGAGACTTAGCCAATGGCGGACTTATTTGAGTTTTACCAACTTCTTTGTATGTGGAAAAGTTGCCCTAAAGCATGGCCAGAGAAAAACGCTTGTTTCAACCACTTCTTTATATCTTCCTAAAGCTTAGCTAAAGAACACTTGTTTAAGTTTTAACAACTTTTCTGTGTGAGGAAACTCTATCCTGACACTTGGCCAACGAGAACTTCTTTGAGTTTTAGCAAATATATTACACGTAAAATTCTGTTTGTAATATGGCCAAAAAGATTTCCTTGACTTTTAACAATTTTGTTGTAAGCGGAAATTTTGTCCTGAAACTTAGCTAAAAAAAAAGCTTGTTTGAGTGTTAACAACTTTTTTGTATGAGGAAACTCTGTTCTGAGACTTGGCCAATGGGGGACTTATTTGAGTTTTACCAACCTCTTTGTATGTGGTAATGTTGTCTTAAAACATGGCCAGAAAAGAAACGTTTGTTTTAACCACTTCTTTGTATCTTCCTGAAACTTAGCTAGAGAACACCTGTTTATGTTTTAACACCTTTTCTGTGTGAAGGAGCTCCATCCTGAGACTTCTTTGAGTTTTAGCAAATATATTGCATGTAGGATCCTGTTTTGAAATATGGCCAAAGAGATTTCCTTGACTTCTAACAATTTTGTTGTAAGCGGAAATTTTGTCCTGAAATTGCGCTGAAAAAAGCTTGTTTGAGTGTTAACACCTTTTTTGTATGAGGAAACTCTGTTCTGAGAGTTGGCCAATGGGGGACTTATTTGAGTTTTATTAACTTCTTTGTATGTGGTAATGTTGTCCTAAAACATGGCCAGAGAAAAACGCTTGTTTCAACCACTTCTTTATATCTTCCTAAAGCTTAGCTAAAGAACACTTGTTTAAGTTTTAACAACTTTTCTGTGTGAGGAAACTCTATACTGAGACTTGGCCAACGAGAACTTGAGTTTTAGCAAATATATTACATCTAAGATTCTGTTTGTCATATGGCCAAAAAGATTTTCTTGACTTCTAACGATTTTGTTGTAAGCGGCAATTTGTCTGAAACTTGGCTAAAGGAAGCTTGTTGGAGTGTTAACAACTTTTGTTTGTATGAGGAAACTCTGTCCTGAGACTTGGCCAATGGGGGACTTATATAAGTTTTAACTCCTTTGTAGGTGGAAATGTTGGCCTAAAACATGGCCAGAAAAAAACGTTTGTTTTAACCACTTCTTTGTATCTTCCTGAAACTTAGCTAGAGAACACTTGTTTAAGTTTTAACAACTTTTCTGTGTGAGGGAACTCTATCCTGAGACTTGGCCAACGAGAACTTGAGTTTTAGCAAATATATTACATGTAAGATTCTCTTTGTAATATGGTCAAGAAGATTTCCTTGACTTTTAACAGTTTTGTTGTATGCGGAAATTTTGTCCGAAACTTGGCTAAAGGAAGCTTGTTTGAGTGTTAACAACTTTTTTGTATGAGGAAACTCTGTTCTGATACTTGGCCAATGGGGGACTTATTTAAGTTTTAACAACTTCTTTGTATGTGGAAATGTTGTCTTAAAATATGACCAGAAAAAGACGTTTGTTTTAACCACTTCTTTGTATCTTCCTGAAACTTAGCTACAGAATACTTGTTTAAGTTTTAACAACTTTTCTGTGTGAGGGAACTCTATCCTGACACTTGGCCAACGAGAACTTCTTTGAGTTTTAGCAAATATATTACACGTAAAATTCTGTTTGTAATATGGCCAAAAAGATTTCCTTGACTTTTAACAATTTTGTTGTAAGCGGAAATTTTGTCCTGAAACTTAGCTAAAAAAAAAGCTTGTTTGAGTGTTAACAACTTTTTTTGTATGAGGAAACTCTGTTCTGAGACTTGGCCAATGGGGGACTTATTTGAGTTTTACCAACCTCTTTGTATGTGGTAATGTTGTCCTAAAACATGGCCAGAAAAAAAACGTTTGTTTTAACCACTTCTTTGTATGTGGAACTTTTGTCCTGAAACTTAGCTAGAGAATATTTGTTTAAGTTTTAACAACTTTTCTGTGTAAGGGAACTCTATCCTGAGACCTGGCCAACGAGAGCTTCTTTGGGCTTTAACAAATATATTGAATGTAAAGTTCTCTTTTGAAATATGGCCCAAAAATTTTCTTGACTTCTAACATTTTTGTTGTAAGCGGAAGTTCTGTCCTGAAACTTAGCCAGAGAACACTTGTTTAAGTTTTAACAACTTTTCTGTGTGAGGGAACTCTATCCTGAGACTTGGGCAACGAGAACTTCTTTGAGTTGTAAATATATTGCATGTAAGGTTCTCTGTTGAAATATGGCCAAAAAGATCTCCTTGACTTTTAACGATTTCGTTGTAAGTGGAAATTTTGTCCTGAAACTTAGCTAAAGGAAGCTTGTTTGAATGTTAACAACTTTTTTTTGTATAAGGAAACTCCGTTCTGAGACTTGGGCAATGGGGGACTTATTTAAGTTTTAAAAACTTCTTTGCATGTGTAAATGTTGTCCTAAAACATGGCCAGAAAAAAAAAACGTTTGTTTTAACCACTTCTTTGTATGTGGGACTTCTGTCCTGAAACTTAGCCAGAGAACACTTGTTTAAGTTTTAACAACTTTTCTGTGTGAGGGAACTCTATCCTGAGACTTGGCCAACGAGAACTTCTTTGAGCTTTAACAAATATATTGCATGTAAGGTTCTCTTTTGAAATATGGCCAAAAAGATTTCCTTGATTTTTAACAATTTTACTGTACGAGGAAATTTTGTCCTGAAACTTAGCTAGAGGAAGCTTGTTTAA
>NW_019215909.1:0-3934 GCF_002532875.2 Varroa jacobsoni | reverse complement strand
CACTATTCATATGCATAAAGATGTAGAGTGAACTAGAGAGAAGTCTATCCTATTATAAAACTCACAAATATGTGCGTTGTATGCCACGGGTGTTCCTCTTGAACTATAAGGAAGAAAACGATTTTGAAACGTGAACAGCGCCACCATGAAAAGAATATTTAATAAGCAAACAGGGAGCGAAGAAAGTATAACCACGACAACATCAGTGACAAACAAAGGAAACAAACTAGTTTTGGATGAGCTAATTTCGAATTGTATTGATTGTACTGTTAGCCTGTAAATTTGTGAGCCCGGTATAGTTTTTCGTCGACTGCTGCGGCGGGTATGGCCAAATACAGCCATATAAAACTTCGGCGAGAGGAATGATGGCACAGAGAGATAAAACCGATGATAATTCTTTCTGAAATCCGAAAATTATATGAGAACTAGATGAAGACAACGATTGCTGGCACGAAGCACAGTTGTTGACGTTAACCTTAACTAAGTAATTTCTATCTGTAATCAACGTAAGTAACGAAAACCCTCTCATAACCGAATCTTTCAAGATATATGCAAGCAAATCATCCCAAAACTTCACAAGTTTAATTGAATAATATATCCGCGTGAAGAAAAACAACAAACAGTAACTTCAACTATCGCGTGTATAACAACCTACTGTAATAGAGAAATAACAGCAACTGACGTCGGCATTTGTCTACAAGCAAGTCAAGGATTCGCTGATAAAAGCTTCTGGTTGACGAGACATGAAATAAATAGACAGATCAGAGCACCACTTATTTTGTATTGGTGTATGGCGATGATGGTGATAATCGTAATGGAGATGGTGACAAAAAAAACGCTGTATGAAAGTGACGTCGCGCAGAAGATTGGGGCAAAGAAAGGCAGGAATAACAGTCGATAGGTATACAGATCTAAACGTAAGGGATAGTCTAACTGTGATAGAAGACGTTGACGTGTTATGTCTGATTCGTCCTTCATATGCATACAAGATGGATGACGTGGGATGACATTGATGCCGAATGGATTTACTAATAGTAATCATAACGGAAATAATAACTATAGAACAAACCGCCTACTAAAGATGATAGACACGATAAAGTCGAATGGTTGAAAATAAGTGGCCAGACGACACATGACCCCCCGAAAGAGACAGTGAAAAAATGGGCATAGGTCGGCGAAAACAAGAACGGTAGTAAAAAGAACTACATGAACGATAACGTACGTTACGCAAAAACACTACTAATAACAATAATAGTGAAGAGAGTGTAGTTTTGTCAGTTTGGTGAACGCTGATGAGATTATAACGCACATACACGAGTGATTGACGGTAGATCCAAGTCGATGTCGGCGACTAAGCCGATAATAATGGCGACGAAGATGACGATAAAACGAATGACGCTAAATAACCTTATTCAATTTCGGATTAGATAAGAATTTCACCATTAATTATCATAATGCTGGTAATCATAATACGGCCTTTTGTAAGAACAAAGACAACAGCAGCAGCAGCAGCAGTCGCAACGGCAACGACTTTCATAACGACACGCTGGGCCACACAAGACTTTGAATATATTGAATGGAGGTTGCGTTTCATTAGTCCAGTGCAGCCGACCCAAATAAGTCAATTACGAGGATTAAAGCTCGTTGCTGTTGTTGTTGTCGTCGTCAGGCCATGTATGCTACGTATTGGGAATGTCTTATCGTAGCACGTACCGATTCACTTGACACGTTCAAGACGTATGAGCTCCATAGCTCAGCGGAAGTGTTTGGAAAGAAATGTTCGATATTTTCACTAGTTTTTTATTGCCATATCATTCGTAACTTTATGGCTCCTGAGTTCCTGCTTGGATTCTTACTAGTCGTCTAATTATTATTACTAGGTGATCCTTGAAGCAAACGAAAGCATTTTCTATCCAATGGCGATTTTTTTTCGGTAACAGCAGTTGTCACTTTTCTGTATTTAGTTAGAAACAAAAGAATCGGCAAACTATTCGCCCGCCATTCATATATCATAACCCGGGCTTCGTACATTGTGTTTACTGAGCAGATCAGCGCCACCTAATGGGCAATTTAGTGAGCATTGTGTTGATTTTCATGGATTCTCTTTCAGCACTTCCGCAAATCATCGAAACCTTGAATACCAAATAGGGAGTATACGAGCGAATGAACCACACTGTTTGTTGCCCTTTGTCGCCCCCTTTTCTTCTGGGTTTACAGCTGCGCGTTTGCGTCGCTGAACCTTGTATGGAATGTACACACAACACTGACAAACATTATTAGAACGTAACACATTAGTTGCTTGTACTACGGTGGAGGTGGTTCTAATACTACTGTGGTTGATTAACATTATCAATATTATTAGGACTGTATGCATGAGTAAGGTACCACTTATAAGCTACATATACATGTAATTGATCAACGAAGATCGCGAACATAAACATAAGGTCAGCTGTGGTGCGGAGGTTAGCTATATAGATAAACATCAACCCTCTAGGTAGGATTCTACATATATATATATATATATATATACACTCCATTTCCCCCTTATACTAGGTGTTGCAGTGTGTTCTTGTACATAGAGTGTATAATAATATAAACCACCAGCTCTGATGAGACGGAAAATGAAATACAACAAGGAACTATATGAAGAAGGCTCCATCAAAAATGGCGACAACAACTTCGATTGAACTCGAGCGTACGTCAGAACAGAACCCTAAAGGGATGATTTGAAGGAGCCGTTTGAGATGCGATTATATTCTAAATATTAATTATACAAATGCGATAATAAGAATAATTACTATAAAATAAACATATTGCAAACATAAAGAAACTGAAGCTGCGAAGAAATAAATAGGGTACCATTGTCGATCAAGATTCTTCGTGTTTTCCTCTCGTAAGTTAATTTCAATCAATGAACATATGGGTAGTAGAAGTAGCCGATACACACGTATATTATATGTGTACTTTTTATTTTTATTTTATATATATATATATATACGCTGAGGTTCAGAGAAGGTGTGTTAGGTGTACTACCTTTAATATGTGAGGTGATGAACAATTAACAAACAAAGAATCTATTAATAGAGACTCTTACTTCCCCAAATCTAATTTTTTTTCTACTACTAATTATTAATTGTTTTAAACAAATAAAATTAATTAGTTAATATGAAATTAATAATCCCGATTTTTCTAGTGATAACAGGTTTTTTAAATTGCTAAATTCTTCAGCGTTGAATGTATTTAATAGTACGTTCATAAGTGTCGTGTGGAAATGACACCACGACATCTCGGCCAAGCACTTCACCACAGAGCTGGAAGAGCCATCGCCATCGCCATCGCAAACAGACACCTTGATCGGCAAAGGAAATAAAGGAACAATTAGTGTGTGCGGAGATTTGGCAAATTAGTTTTTCACTGAATGGGATGGAAATTTGTGGGAAGGAGTCTGTGAGGGTTCCCCCACATGGTTTCAGTACAATAACAAATTTGTGTGGGAGAGAGAGAGAGAGAGAGAGTTACCAGCTGAATTCGCCGAATCGGTAGACGCAAGAGTTATCAGCGGCTTTTTCAAGGAATATCGGAGCTCTGTTCTGGCACGGTCTCAGTAGAGGATAGAAATATAGTTGCTGATGAGGTCTCAAGGATCGGTGGCATTGACGAAGGCGTCACTATCGTAGAATACTCAATGGTTGACAAAATGTATGGCTCTACGATGGTAGAATCGTTCAACGAAATATTCGTAGAGATAGGCTGCTTTCTGGTGCTAGAATCGGTCAACGAAGTTGTTGTAGAGTCGGGCTGCTTCCTGGTGCTAGAATCGGTCAACGAAGTCGTTGTAGAGTCGGGCTGCTTCCTGGTGCTAGAATCGGTCAACGAGTCGTTGTAGAGTCGGGCTGCTTCCTGGTGCTAGACTCGGTCACCGAGGTCGTTGTAG
>NW_019215908.1:0-3945 GCF_002532875.2 Varroa jacobsoni | reverse complement strand
TTGTTCGTATTTTTGCTTCTCGTAATTACTCCTTTTAGGCCATCGTGAAGAGTTCGGCAAAAAACAGTTTGAACTGAAGAGGAGCCTGTTAAAAGTGCTGTCGAAGGACCAAAAAAATCAACTGAGCACATAATGGCTATAATGCTGGGTATGTTCCAGCCATTTTTAAAGTTCTACCGGCATAGCATACCGCGTTCGGCATAATACTTAGTGACACTTCATTACTGTACTTACAGCGAAATGGGCTTTCAAGCTTTCACCAAAATCAAAACAACAAAGTAAAAGTTGAAGAACAGAACAACCATGTCTGCTTCTGCTCTAAATACCCACAACCACAACAACAAAAACCACAACATGCGACATAATAGGATCGCCTTTAACACGCTCGTCTTAATCATCCGTCAATTTTTTACTCTTGTGCAATCCCGTTTCCACATTCCGTTCGAAATGTCACCACTCTAAAAGTACCACCTCTTTGTTGGGTCGCGCCAACTTCCAATTCGCTTCGCTACCAATACCTATCACAATGCTAGAGAGTAAAAACTCTACTAAGGGAACAGGTAGCATCACAAATAACCATTACAACAGCAAGATGCCCAATCAAAAACAACAATGGCTACCATCGACGAGCTGAGGCGTGGAGAAATCAAGGCGCTCAATAGAAGATAACGTTCATATCGTTGTTGTAACAGAAAAGAAAATCTGACTGGACGACACTCAACACTGTCCTAATCATACGATTCAAGCGTAACATATGTGCATGATTATTATCAAAGAGATCCTCTCTTGAAGGCTGCGCGCGTGTGTGGCGCTATTGGAATACGGTGAAATCTTCTTCACTTGTCAGAACACAGCCAGACCCTGACGCAAAAGAGTTCATCGCCATTTCGACTCCAAATCATATCAAAGAACAAAACGCAATACGAAAGATACAGATATGCGTATATTTCACGCAGTATATGGAATTAAAATAAAAAAATATGCTACACAAATATATGAATTCTGAAATTTTAAAAAAGGAACGCGCTAGTATAAATCGCATTTCCATCGCAATGGGGAAAATTACTGAAAGATCACAAAAATACTGAACGGGAAACAATGTCTAGTCACCGGGTCAACGCACTGTGCCAATTCTACGTTAGATTAAAAAAGAATTACGTTCAGCCGAACACGTAGCCACATTCGAGTAACCCAAACCCTGACAGTCGTATGCGACCTCGCAGTGTTTGAAACTCATAGCGAATTTCTAAGCGTAGACATCACTACACATGAAAGATACAACGTCACGAAAGAATGTAACGAGTTGTCAAATAGAAAGGATAAGACTCGACTGAAAATTCCCCTACGTTTGAAGTCGCGGGGTCTCAGCTGTTCTAACCAGCTATCAAAGCTTTCCAGACAAACAAAGCCTTTCTTTGATGGTTTCCAGCAGGAGCCAACTCATAGTGTGACGTTAGTGGTAATGGCGGTGGAGAAAGAACCACAAATCAGTAAGTCATACAAAGGCGGATGGTACCTCAGAAGTCGTCTCTGGTTTTCGGACAATCTGTCTGTCTCTATTCGATTTTTGTCAACACATCGACAAACAAAGGGAATAACACACCACGCATAGAGTATATGAAGAAGATACAGAGAAGCTAGGCGTGACAGTGAGCTTCCTCTGAATCGCGCCGACAGCCAGATGGTGATGGGACCTTGTGACTTCGGAGTAGCTGACTAATCGTAGAATTGTTCGTGCAATATATGCATTACCCTGCGGGATGTGCGGAGAGAATTTTAATAGTGGTCGAGTTTTCGTACTGTAGAAATAAAAGGGTGGATCGACGGTAATTCACCACTGAATTGGCTTTTTTCATTTATATTACTGCTGCAGATTTAACTTCTTTTCAAAAGCATACCGCTACTCCTATTAATAAATACATACAACAGCGATTATAGAAACGGGTGGTGTTCATATGTTCTATGTACTAGCCATTACTTTGTTCAGTTGGCTACAGAAACACGTTCGTTGGGCCTGGGCAAAAGAGAAACATCATAAAGGAAATTTTATAAACTAAAACAGTATCTGTTTTCCATGTATGCAAAAAGATATAGCTTGTTGCTTTATTTTTTATAAAAAATTGTCAGCCATCCCTGGTATGGGTGCTCCCCTTAGCCGCTGTTCACATAAGACCAAATGTGCGAAATACAATTAAAAGAACTCTCAAAGATTCAGAATTATTAGAAAGGGATTTCCACAGCATCCTCTGTTTCACTACTCTTGTCTGCAGCAAAGACAGTGACTATCAATGTTATATTGTGTACTTCAGAATTCATAAACCTCCTGGCCTCCGAACTACTTTCTAAATTATTCCTGCTCGACATAATAATCAATTATTTGCCTCTTATCGCTTGCCATACGTCGCATATTTCCTTTCAATACGGTAAGCCGTCTAGACAAACGCATTACGCAGAATTATTTCAGCTGACGGCTTTATCTCCTTACGTGTCTTAAAGATGCACCAATCTTGTTTAATTATTCGTTTGTCGTGTTGATCCCTTTACATCCTTCAGAACGTTCGATGCGCGCTGTAGAGATTGTCCGCTTGATAATCCTATGCCACCACAGTATAGTACCTAAGTAATTGGTTCGAACCCCACGATCCGACAAATGCAAACATACTAGACGTGAAATATATAGAGAGTTATTACAAAGTATACAAAGCAAATCCCATCCATGCAAGTTACATTTAATTCATAGGTGAGAAGATCAGCACCGTCGCGCTCTATTATTATTATTATTATATTAGAATGCTAAGGACATGTCTAAGATAGATTGTCTTGACGTCTATCCCGGTTTTTCTTTTGGCTTAATTATGGTTCTCTCAAAGACGCACACCAGGCTGACTGAATAATGCCCTTACGCCTTCTCACTAGAATCACCAAAGTCGTTTGCTTGAGCCTACGCGCTCGGATTGGGCTGGGCTAGAGTAGTTGTCGAGTGGCTTTCAATGAGACGGTCATTCCGTCGATTTGGCCCACAGCCGGTTGTGAGATCGTGGCAGTTCAACGTCCAGTGATATCAAGCAAGAGACGACCACGACGCGGCTGAATGATCGATGTGAATTCAGCTCGATCATGGTGTCTGCTGTTGTTACAATATCACACGTTGGTAGAGGTTGCTTATTCGCTGGTGTCTCTATGCCTGCCAATGCCAAGTAAAGCAAAGTTAACGAGGGTAACGCCGGACCGCGACGACCGCTGCCATGGGGATCATCCTCATCAGCAAATTATCGACGAACCCTCATCGGACATATCTGATCACGAATAGGGATAAACAAACCATTTACTACTGCAGCGACGATCACTGCCATACTGGCAAAACCAAGATTAGTGCAGTCGCATTATTCGTGCTGCATGCAATGCCCCACCGGTTAGACATACTCATCGGCGTGTGTCGGCCGTACGTTAATGTTCTCTCTCCCTTCCGTCCGCTTGCGTATGGTAACATGACAAGAGAACGTGGGGCGCGTGAAAGATATGCGACTGCATACGTTTAATACAAAAGGGCAGCGTTAAGGGAAAATAAGAGTAAAGAAAAAAACGGGGACAAAATTGCTGACTGAAAGCACACACCGAACAAAATAAAGATGTGCCTACAGCGAACAGAGCATTGCTGACAAGCACAACAAGCACAATAGTGAAAGGATAAACGAATCATGCATCTTTCGCTTTATACAAGCTTTGTATATATCTATACGGTATATACAAAGGTTGGTATATACGCTATATATATATATATATATACATATATATATCGCAGGAAGCCGCAAGCAATACCGTACCAAAATCATAAATTTCTAAACTCATTTACGACAATTTAGGTGTTGACACTGATAACGCGTTATGGCAATTAATTAGGCTTCACTTGACGTTTTCTGTGATGTAAGGGTCAACTTTTGTGAC
>NW_019215907.1:0-3953 GCF_002532875.2 Varroa jacobsoni | reverse complement strand
TGTATATTGTGTACGTCACGCCGCTATACACGTCCAGAAAAGCGTATTTATTACCAAGTAAGTGTATTTTGATGTTGTAAAGTCTGTGTAGGGATCTTGGATAATTATTTTCCTTCTATGTCCTTCCGCAAAACGGTGCATTTGCTCGTGTAAGCAAATTAGGCCAAAGCTGAGTTGTTAGCTGAGCATGTTACTATGAAGATATTCAGAAGCCTTGATAGCACGTTTGGTACGGACAAACTCGGTATTAAAAAAATACTGAATCCGTCCGTCAAGAATGGCTGTACCCACGTATGGCAAAAATGTCATTCGGTTACCTCTTTTCCTTTGAATACTAACCTTTCCTTTGAATAAAAAGCAGGGTATCAGTTTCGTTCGATTTTTCGTAAAGTTTTTGTAATGGCCCTTGGTAATGTGAACATCAATAGAGTTAATTCATGTCCTATAAATGATACACTAGGTCGTTCCGTGTAAGAGGGGGTGTGCAGGGTTATGACCATTAATTTTAACTTTTTGCACGAGCATAGATATTTTGCTTTTAATCAAAGCGTGTGTCATTGGATAGGAACTTCTATCATTTAGGATACAAAAAAAACTTAAGCGGCAATTTGCACGCCGTGCTGAGGTTTGAAATAAATATTGCTATTCAATAATTGTTGAATGCTTGGAAAAACGTTAACAACTCTTGGTAACCCTTACGCAACCGTAACTTTAGCGGAATGAAGGCAGGCGTTATTGTTGAACAAAAAAAGACTGGTATAAATGTGGTTTTTTTTAATCATATGGGGCATGGATTTACCATGGCAGAGAAATCAATCGCGATAGATTATGTTCTTTAGTGTTTTCTGTTGGTTTCATAAAAGTTTCGAATGTTCGTTTGCGGATCCTACGCGTGATCGAGCGAAAGCGTACGCAAATACCCCTGTATCTACTTCTCAATCGTTTTTCCAGACATGGGTTGAAGAACAGCATATCTACGACCGATCAAGAAATCGGTCCCATGTTACAAAATTCGACTACGATTACTTGGGTTTATCCAAGACGCTTGACCGATTCTGGTCATGAAGTGAAGTTGGCGGCGTCTACATAAGTGCGACCATCTACAGCTCCGAGTTACTGTAAACTGCAAAGCGTTTACAACCGGAAACAGTTCGAGCAGGGGTATTCGAAGCTACCCCAGTGGAGGCCGAGTTCGATATACTTGAAGTATGTCAAAGCTTATGCCAAACAGGTGAGACTTTCTACGTAATTCTGAGAGGTAAGTTAGAATGTAATTATCAAGAAAATAACTCTAAAAAAACCCTTGCTCCACAATTAAACGCGCCTCGTTCCAGTATGCATTTACATGCCGTTTCGGGCGGCCTGTTTTATCGAATAGTTTGGACGCCACGCTAGCATATGTACGACAGCCTAGATGAAGACAATAGATATCAATGTACTGAATATCCACTCGGGAAAAGACGCTTAACAAATATAAAGGTCTTTTTAGAATGTTGTCTTCTCACAATGCGGCACATTGCAGCTTTCGTGTTTCATCGTCAATAACAGATTTGCTAACAACAATGCTTCCTCGATGAAAGTAAGATTCTGACATGGCCAAAAATCAATAACATACAGGTAATTATGTGTAAACAAAGGGCTAGTCACCTCTGTTCTCTCCTCAAGGTTTCTATATTTAGGGATTTTTCTCTAAAATTTAAAATCGCTTGCAAGTGGGTAATAATACCTGTAACGTGGCAGGGACCGATATCCAATTCAATAAGTGTAATTAGTGATCCTATAATACTAAGCGCAATTGACCCTACCAAGACAGAAAAACGGTTTTGGTTTTTCTCCTGTAAGTTAACAGACTCGGCAGATTATTATCTACCGAGCTTTTGTCCTGCCATATGAATGGGTCGCAATATGCTAAACTGCTTGTATCAGTCTGCGGGTGAAAAGATTCAAGTTTTACTAAACTAGTAAATATTCGCGAGCACATCTCCTGCACTTAAAAACTAATAACATCTGAGAACTTAAGGACTTCACTTCGAGCTCCTAGCAGCAAAACGGATCATTCGAGCCCTGATCGACTGGAACAGATTTAAAATGCAATAGTGATATAAACAATGATAGTAATACTGTCTTTCTTCATGAAAATAAACTAATTTTGTTTTGTTGGTCCGTTAATAGCTAGCAACTATACTATGCTGCTTTTCCTTTGAGTAGCCATAGCTGAAGCGCTATCACTGGTGAAATCGTTTAAGTCCTTTTAGATCCTTCCAGACAGAAGTCCGTCCCATTAAGGTAGTCTTCACCTATTCAATATATTCAATAAGACAACTGCAGTTCTTGTTTCGATGGAATCGAAGGTTACTATCTGATACCATGCCGTTCGATGATACTGAACATTCCAGTGTGAATGGTCGATTCTTTTTGAGGATTTAAAGATTCGCTAGAATACTTAAAAAAAAAAAAAAAAAACTACGCCACGTTTCAGTGCTTCGATAGCCTAGGTGACTCTTCGGTAGACTTGGCTGGTACCAAACGGAAGCGTGAGCTCGTGTAGTAAAAGCGCCACCTAGTGTACTGTACAGAAAACTTTTTTTGTACTTCAATTTCAAATCAATCAAAAGATAATGTTAAAATCAATCTTATTCATACGATTACTAATGAATAGATCTTAAACGCAAAGACGCTTTTCTACTTGTTCGAGGACCGATTTCGACACGTTTTTTTTACACGTAGTAGTTAGTATCTACTAAATTTCAGACACACATTGAATGCTAGTGGCATACTGAATTTTGTATCTGCTCTACGCTGTAAAATAGTATTTCAGGTAAAAGTATCGCATCAGTTCACATTCTATATTAATTTTTTTCGTGTTCACACTAAATCTTTGAATGCTTAGTCTGTCTCCCTGACGTGGGGTGGCGGAGATTCCTTAACGCTGCAAGGTAACATCATACGGGGCATGTTAGCACACGATATATTTGATGGAACTGACTTTGTCCTTTAGTAGAACTTAAAGGCTATACTGATATATAGTTGACAGCTATTAATTTCAGTGGCTGAACGATGCGCGAGTTTTCGAAATGAATACAGGCAGCCGAAATTCATGCAGTGTCATGGAAGGATACCAATGGTGTAAAAGTCACGAACGAAAAATTTTCGCAATATATGTTTACTGCTTCCGTCTTATTTTTTCTATTATTTTTTTTTCTAGAATTACACCGTTTCGAAATTTGGTAACGATGGACCGATCCTTAATAACTCTCTAGTATCCGATACACGTGATGCGCTCTTCGTCCTTAATAATATTCTGTGGAAAATAAGCTCATATTTAAAATCATCTCGCGCTAACTCACGATCGGTACGAGCCAGCTGAACGCTAGAAGACGCGTCCGGTCATTTCAAACACATGTAAGAAAACGATCCATACGAAACGTGATGTTCGACTAAGGGCTGATCGCCCACACGTATCGAAGGAAAGTTTTAGTGCGTTCATTGCGAGTGCAGCTATCCACGCTTTAGAGAGTGATTACTCATTCACTTCGCTACGTAAAATAAGCCCTTCAAAGTATAATTTAGTCTGCTTTTATTCAACTTACTATTTCTGCTTTTTATGACACACGGGCAGACATTTCGAACCCAACTACCGGGAGTATCCTGACGCAGTTACTACTACCTTAAGATGCTTCTGCTGTGATATTATTGGAGTCAATTTCACCGAACAAGGAAATTTAAACGTATACATAAAACGCACAAAATAGTTCATACGATGCTTTTATTTGTGGACTAAAGAGCAATTCGAATCAGTCGCCGAAGGCCTATAAGAAGGCTCTTCTAACGACTCCCTAAGAGGAATCCATTTTTGGCCCCGTTTTTTTATACGTAGGATTAGTTGCTAGTTTAAAATGTCACTAACGGATTCAACTTCCTTTTAAGGCCATATATACCTTACGGCGTAATAT
>NW_019215906.1:0-3961 GCF_002532875.2 Varroa jacobsoni | reverse complement strand
ATGAGACATTATATAGAAATAATGCGTATTTATTTGATCTAGTACGTTCATGTGCCGTATTTACTAAAAGGGATGTTTGCCCGAAGCTAAGCACTTCCGATAACCTGAACGCATATGTGTGAAATCATCGGTACATTTTTGAAGTAGTTAATCAAAACTTTGAACTGTGATATCAGATACGTCCCTACAAATTATTATACGAAAAACACTACACAGGACTATACAATATAAGCCATATGGGGTAATGCCATAAAAGGTTGAGGGTTCCTATCGCCATTCTAACCCTTGTTTTTTTTTGCTGATATATAGAAAAAGCAATTTATTCCTACCCTTTTCACTAAGCGCGATCTTAGAATGAAAGAATTTTCGGCACTTTACTTTCGCCTGCTTTACTTCAAACGACTCAGACTAGAAATGGAACTATGTAGGCAAATTATCAATATCATTTTGCGCAATTGGACTTGAAGACATAGACACAGTTTTTACGATTATGGGAAAGGCATGACTTAAAGTCACATGCGGATATTTAGTCAATCCAGACGTGTAAGCGTAATAGAAAAAAACCAAAAAAACATGAGTTCCGTTCTAACTTCGTATGCTTTTTCAACCATACTGCCGTACTTCGCGGATCTAGGTAAACTCTAAACTTCTGTGTAGAAAAATTATCGAGGCAAATTACTTAATACAACATTTTCCGTTTTTAACAGTCTTTTTTCCTGAAAATTGCAGTTGCAAATTTAATAAGATGGAAACACTGCACTGGTCAATTAGGAGCTGCTTGCAGTTCCAAGTGGATAAATCCCCGAACTGCACGAGCTCCCGTTGATTTTCCCTGCATCGCAATTTTAGAATCAATGGGAGCGATTTGCTAAACGCGATATAGTTCATTTTAGTTTAGCGTACTACACGCAATATTCAATCAGGAGTCGCCAAGGGGCCCTTCGCCTTCGCCGTGTTCGGCATTTCTATTGCTGACATAGCGCAGTTCCTGATACAGCGTTTTCTTGTTTCTGTTTTCGTTGTTGTCGTTACTGTTAGTGCCGTATGCCATTGCTCGGCCCTCAGTTGGTCCCATCTACGTATCCTCGCTGTCCGCTGAACACCCTACCTGCAGGCGTTGCTGGTAACTTCACCGAGGCGCAGTAATGACGCGTATTCCTTAATACCAACTACTGTTTACTCTACCGTGTCCCATTCCCTTTAATCTCCCACCTTCTACCATTCATATTATGGTTGTCGTTAGTTCGGTGTTTTCCACTGTGCTAATGGCGCTGAGATTTACTCTCATTTTGCTCCAACCACGACAAATGATGCATTTCTGTCTATATGTATATCCTCAGCCGACCTTTCCTTTCAGCCAGTTATACTTCCAGCCAAATGACGCATGCAACAGGAAACACGTTCGGGAACTTAAGACTATATTCAAGTTTACTGATATATTCGACGTCCGCGAACGATGCTTGGGCCGCACCTGACGACGCGTTGGATGATTGACGAACTGCTGATTTTATTTACAATCAACAACTCGACTTTATTGGAGGGAGTCGACTAGTTGTGAGATTCTGAATGCCTGACACATAACTAACTAGATTAAGGTACGTCCACCTCAAATCCATAAGCGGCTCTCGGTTTAGAAGTTACTACTATGCCCAAACTAACGTACCGGGTTCACTGTAGGGTACTTTGTAAGTTGAGTTTCGATTCGCATGTATCCAGAGAGCCTCTGTATATGGCAAATCAAAGAATTCACCTATAAAGAATAAGATATTAACATACAACGACACAAAGGCTTCGGCGGTCTTTGCAAAATATAATTCCTTCAACGACTGCACTGTCATCTGTCTATGTACAAGCATCCAAAACGTTTGTCCCCGGTAATAACTCTGTTTTTCTCCCCGGCTTGTTCCTCGAGCGCGTTTGTTTCCATAACCAAGTCATGGTTGATGTTCCACGATCAAAAGCCATTACTATTGTGTGCTGCGATTGCGACTTACGAACTAACGGGTCATGATGCGGTACATGTATTCGGAGACGTGTTTGCCCTCCCTTTCTCTGTGTCTGTTTCCTTGGAGCTCATTGTATTTGAATGAACGAGGGGAATTCTGAGACGGCTCCTTTACTGCTGAGCAGTCGTGCATCGTCGCTAATATGTCATTACATTGTACATTTGTACTTACTGTTGTTCATATATAAGCTGTAGTTGTATCCCTTTCTTACCATGGATGCACACAATGGCAACATTTATTTAAGTTAGCTAATAAACGCAACAAAGATCATTTAAATCTTATTGTGTGGCCTAGAAATAGATTTCAACTGACATTATCAAATTATTCATTTAAATGCTACTTTACTCAAGATAACCAAAACCTATTCGTAATAGAATTTGACTCGACGTGTTATTAATTCAAAGCTAGCCGATTACCTTATTTATTAGCGCACGACCCAATGTTGGTTTGAAAGCATTTTTCAATAGTAGAACAAACCAGGTCATAGTGGAAAAGTTACATTTCTTAATATTATATAGGGACAACCCTAATCCTCTTACTGTATTACCCATAATCCCGCAAAAACTGTTTATCTATTCCAACAATGCATTGAACATAGCATTCCAAATAGGCTATGTTTAAGAGTCTCTGATTTCGTGGCGCAACATGCGATCGTAGTATCACATATTGGAACCTTTTGTAACTCGCTTTCACACCGTCAAATAGTTGGTGTATATATATAACAGATGAAAAGACGGAAACCGTTTCTTCAGTATGCTATTCACTTTGCACCCTAATGGGCCTCGAACTAAGATAATTTTGAACGCCTTGTGCAGGAAAAAGCTGTCGTATCCTCTCATATAATCTTGGTTTCAAGCAGAGTTTTAGGGGAAGGAGTTTGCTTTGAATGCTTGTCAGTGTATCTTTCAGAGTATTGCCAAATGACACCCACTTGACCGATTCGGTTTTCGAGACAGATGGTTGAAATCTGCGATATAAATACAGAAGAATTAATTCCTAAAATAACCTTACAAAAAAAACTGCACTGGCTTTATTCAGCTATCTCAAAAAATCAGCATTGCTTTTCTATCGTAAACTTAATTGTGGTTTCGTGTGTATCCCTCCAGGCATGAGCAAACAAAGCTTGCAATACAAAATATAAGTTATACCCAAAAAATAGAACGATTGACATTTATGTAATAGTGTATAGTTGGTGACTACGTATTTCGTTGATTTTCTCGCACTTAATCTCAGTTCATCAACTTATTTCTGAAATACGATTAAACCAAAAAAAAATATTTTAAGATAAGTGAGCTTTCAGTGAGTAGAATAACGACCTGAATTGCGATAGCATCAAACAACTGATACGCCTTTCTTTTTCGTTAAATCAAAACATGTAACTGAAATCACATGTCTATATTAAATTTTGTAGAGTAAATCTGACTAAAAAACGCTATTTAAAGAGGTAAAAAGCTTTCACAGGGTCGGCTAGTTCGGTCGTAGCTCCGTTTTTAAACTGTACGACAGGCAACTTTCTCTTATATACCTTCTTATATATATTTCGCTGGCCTTTGTCGTTTCGCAGCCATTACGCCTTACTCATCGATACCTTATCTGTTTAGCCAGTCCAAACGAATAGGTCCTAATAATGCGTAGGACCTGACTGGTGTAGTTGAATTTCGTGCATGCTAGCCGCAACTTTAGTGTAGGGCTCTATCGTTGTCGTAACCAGCAGCTAAAGCCTCGCTACTGACCTGCGTATCACTTGCCTGTTTCTTGCATCGCCAACAGACGTATCTGTGTTAATCCACTTACAGGTGACACAAACACGCCAGACCTTTTCTATATCTTCGTTTATAGCGCCTTTCCAACATGTTCTCCAGTACGACTATGACTACTATATTGGCTGTGGCTGTCAGTTAGGTAAAGCTTCCCCACAAATACGTTTCTTTTGTTCTCCTCTTCATTACCTACCC
>NW_019215905.1:0-3965 GCF_002532875.2 Varroa jacobsoni | reverse complement strand
TGAAGTGTGGTTGTTGTAAGATGAATGTATGCCAGCGATATCTCGTCGCGGGGTAATCCGTTCAAATTTCATTTTCACTGAGATATGACGTATTCCAATGATATATTGTATTCCATCGGCCATTTATATGGCATGTACAAGCAGCAATACAATATTGTAGAGTCTGTAATAGTGCCTCAAATCGCTTTGGGATTGTTCGCGAATGCTTTTCATTAGTGTGGTACGACAGCATGCCCAAAAATGTAATTACATGGACCGGGTTCATCACTAGAACACCGTTACGTCAGAATGCCGTTCTGAGGCATTTCTTTGCGTATTTAGCTTCCCTAACCAAATGCGAGTTGTGCGAGGTCGTGACCTTTCCCGTGTTAAGTGAACTCCGCCGTCCGAACTTGCTCGTTTCGTCACTTAAACTGTTGCTGGTGATTGAGCCCACCGACGATAGAAACTTTGCGATAGTGGAAATTGACGGTGAGAGCCCCACTATCAGCGTCATGTGCCGTTACGTCCACCTAATACATATGGCGGCTGTTAGTCACTACCGACTGCATAGATTGCTGCGGTGGTTAACACAGCGTCGGGAACGGCATACAAATGTATTCATATGCTTCCAAATAGGCATTATCAGCAGCACTGAAGCTACCGTCGATTTGACCGTTGCTCCCGTTACCACAATAATAGACACCCCTCAAACCCAACGTCGAACCCCGTTATACTTTGTCCGAAACTATTGCGCTCTTGCTTATTGGTCCCCACGAAAACATAAAATTGGAGAAGTGCATGATACATGAGCTAAACAGGCTTCAATAATAACGCCTATAACAAGACGTGCACAGACTTTTATCTGCCTATATATATGGAAGTATTCATAACGTGCCATCAGCATCATTTAGATACAGGTAATATACATATCTCTCCCCTATGTTTATATGCGTGTGTGTTCCTCGTAAAGAGGCACAGATCACACACACACACACACACACACGTAAACAAGGTCGCGCTCTACATGGTCTGACGGTGAGGGATGCACGAAGCGAAGCCGCTGCTTGCACTTCATTGTCTCCGGGTCGACCATCAGATCCGTCACATCGGCGACAACAATAACTGCCAAAGCAACAAACTGCAAGTGTTAGTCGCGTCTAACTAACCAAGTCTATACTACAGCATTGGCCATGCTCAAGATGGCGTTACTAAAAGTCCTTTATCCCGAACTGCTTAAGACATAGGCTAGACCACAGCGATGATGATGACAATGTGGCGGATCGTGCGCAATGAACTATCGGAAATGGGAGTAGAACTAGCAGTTGTAGTAATACGAGCTATTGATGCATTATACGATGGCCATTTACCGGTCCAAAGGACCTAGGACCCACCGAAGGAAAGCAACTGCCGAAAGTCTTTGTTGCCAACGGTCGAAAGTCTTCTTTGATCTTAACAACACCACCTACACTTTGTCCATAGTTATACGCGTCCAACATTCCCATATATATATATATATATATGTGATGTTCTTACATACACTATGCATAACAAGTATATTCAGGCTATTCGGTCATTTGTTTTCTTTAGCTTGACGGGAGTGGCAGCGGGCAATGTAAAAGTGGACCCCCGGGGGACGGGGGGCGGAGCCGGCGAGAGATGGAGAACTGAAGAAGTAGAGAAAGAAATTGGTGCAACATTCATACGGTTATTATGGCAGTGCTCTTTATCGAGAAGCGAATAATAAAGAATGAGTCCCTAGTTCTATCAGTGGCGTTTCGTGCTGGCCACGTACATATTGTGTACATCCTGTACGCCAGGGGTTAGTGCACGAGATCTGCAACTATACGATTTCTATGCTATACCTAATACAAATAATAATGCTAGTTGACTGGAGATAATGCGCCGGAGGCTTTCGTTTCTGTTCCGTCCCATAATGTATATATAAGGGTTTTCATGAAAAAATTTGTTGAGCAGCGAAACATACTATCCACTATAGTATTTCCCACTGTTGACTAGATCATCATGGCGCCGGTTGAAGATTTCGCCCGCCCTACGTCGGTCCCTTTTTGGTCCCAGAAGGTAGACACTGGCCACGTCACCAGAGGCAATCAGTGGCATTCTTGTTGCTATTGTTGGTCCTGTGTTCTAGCCAACGCTGTCAAAGCTACACAATAAGCTCCCACATAGATTTCTTCGTCGTTGCCCTGGTGCAGCCCCATGTACGAAATATACCAGCGTTCGAAACAGCAACGCGTCGTGCCAGCCTTGGTCGGCTTCTATCCCGCCTTCTACTCAACTGCAGACGCATCTATACAGGACACGCGCACACACAAAACACAGTCTCATCCCATACCTACACATAGCAATAGTAAGACGGTGATGAAGCCTGTAGCGTCTGCACCCGCTTCACATGAGGGGTTTCAGGGGACCAGAGGAGACTATCGATGGGAGATGGGGACATGGCACCGGCCTCCCGGCCTCGGGATGACTCACTATCGCCAGCGTCGACCGGCAGCGGGTGTATGCGCCTTCTAAGAGTCCGTTCCTTCATCCTTTTGTACTCAGTCTGGCAGGCGCTTACTTGCTTCATCTGTTGCACAGTGTCGCCTGCTACATGCCACTTCGTGCTTCAACCAGCAGGCTACCTTAGAGCTGCTGCGTTAGCCAGCTAAGGCTAACATCGGTAGGGGCGACATACAAACCCTCAACTAAGCCATCGTTTTTCTCATTTGCTCGCTTACTAGACAGAGAGCAAAGTTGTGAGCGCTGTTGAGACCTGCCTGCCTGCCTGTTTGATCGGCCTAGATAGCACTCCGAAGTCGCCGGGCTTCGTCACCGAGGAAATTCATGCAGCAGGAGCTACTGCGGCTGCTGGCTGTTTGTCCCAGCGACCATTCCTGTTCGACTCAACAACTTATGCTGGCGTTCGCGCTGCTCAACTAGCCAAAGCTGCTCTAAAGTTCAGCGACACAGTTAGCCAATAGCCTGCCATAGGCCAGGGCTAACTCTAACCCTAGCAGCAGACAGAGACGGGCGGAGCGCGTCTTAGCGACAAGCTCAATCGCGACGAAGTGACCAGACGATACCCACACCCCGCATATGGACGCGAATGTTTGGAACAGTATGGCTCAGCAACCCGGCTAGGTGTGTTACAAATTGCCGACTTTAATCTCGAGACGCATTTAACTATTCACTACTATAACCATCAATTCCAACGCGTTAAAAGTAAACTCAGAGTGAAATTGTTCTGAGTCTAGCCTGTTCTGTTGTCCATAGGCTCAGAGGCAACCTATATCACATGCAGCCCAGTACTGCGTACACGCGACAGTATGTAATCGTCATCTGATAAATATACAATATAGACGCGCATGATGGACCCTTCTATGTGATGGTATGGCTAACAGAACAACATCATTGAGGTGTAGCCACGGACTAATTGTGGAAGCATCAACGGTTTAAGAGACATAGCGTGGTTGAAAGTGCCCGTGTGCTTGTCGCCAAGTGCCAAAGTCGTTTGGTATGTTTCATTATGGCAGTCAGTAATGGAGTCGGCCGAGCACTATTAGCTGGTCTGGTGAGCTTAACTCACATATGCTAAGTCAAAGGAACGCAGCTTTTCGAAGCGCGCCGACCGCAGGCGCAGCAGCACTCAGCTATCAGTAACGAAATATCCTCAGCTGGGTGAAAAACGTTTGTTCGCTATGGATCGACTCTGGTTTCTGCCTCGACCCTATCGCCGGCAGCACCCGACGCTTCCCGGTGGCGCCCGATGCGAGGGAGGCCCAGTCACAGAAGATACAATACTCAACTAGCAGCAAGCAGATTCAGATCGCCAGATCAGCAAGCAGATCGCGTTAGGGCTTGTACAGCGGGTGACTCCTTTTCTTCGTGCGCTGTACCAGCGTCATCGTAGCGCGACTTTCAAGCACTATGATTTCCACAATATAGGTAGCATTGGTCGTCTAGGCAAGCCAAGACCATGG
>NW_019215904.1:0-3972 GCF_002532875.2 Varroa jacobsoni | reverse complement strand
TTATAGAGTCAACATTTAATTTATTTCGCGTGTTATTTGTGTATATATTACTTTTAGCTATTATATTTCTGCTCTCTGCCTCCTACATAAAATCTCCGTTAAAATATCAGGTTTTATTTCAATATTCCATGTCCGTCTCCACCAGACTGTATACATATTTATTGCTATAGCTAACGCAATAACACTCCGTTATTAGGAGGACGTTATATATGTATGTATTTGACTCAGATGCTGTATCGGTTACTGACGAAATGGATATACTCGAGCATCGGCACATAGAGCTTCATGGGCTCATATGGGCTGACAGCCATACGAATACTTTTGATCCTGGCCACTTACCATCTACAGGGACGCTCTGCTTTGCGTTCGCTATCGAAGCACGATCTCTGCTATTAAATGAGGGAAACCTCTTGAGGCCAACAGCAAGTCACTGATAGCCTGGAGTATGGCCTCTTTGCTTGGGATACGACTCACCGGAATGGGAAAATATGGGATTGACAGAGTGTGCAGTGGCAGTGTTTCCGTCGTCTTCAGGTTCTTTTCAGAACGGATGTATGAGGGTCACGGCAGCACACACTTCGTCAGCGACGTAAGTCCTTCAGCCAAAGTGGGCCACGAATGCTGTCGACTTTTCGTTTCTCACCTCCAACAGCGGAATGAAGACAGTCACAGAAGGAGAAAGACTGAAGCCCACAAAGTGAGCGACCATCGAAGAGTTGAATCGAATGCCAATGAATTCTTACACTCCGGCCACAAAGCATCTATAGCAAAAGCTTTTTCGTGCTTCTTTATAAAGAGAGGTATAGGTCACGAGACCTACTCTCGGCGCTGGTCTTTGGCCGTTCTGGACTCCCACTAGCGTCGTGTGTGCGCGTATATCCCAGTGTGGAAATCTGTCTTCTGTACGGGTCTACGAGTTATCTTATCCGATCCGTCACGTCTCCGCTGGCTTACTGTCGCTCGAAAGGATATTGAGCCCGCATCTTTGAACTGGCCAATATTTCTGCCCTTCGACAATAGGTATGAATGTCGTGTAATACAAAACATCCACATAATTTCCCTTAAATTCCGATAGCGGCCACTTTTAAGAAATAGTCACTAAGGTTATAGACACTGTGCCGCTTCACACCATCGTGCGAAAAGCATGGCCAGCTTAAATGAAGGTCCTGAAAGACAGCTCAATATAACTTTACGCATGGCATAAGCGCCTGACATGTACGTTTTAAATCAAGCTTGCTGCCCGCTTAGGCGTTTCGCGTTTTACGTAAGAGCTGTATGGCATAATGATTTCTAGGTAGGGAAGGACAAGTTATATATATACATATATTAGCGTTTAAATATATAAATAACCTGAAAGGGAATGGCTAGCGTTGTAACGGACGTATCGATTCAAGAGTCTTTGGTGCGCTGCTGATCCTTATATGCCTGCCATTGCTATCGATAAGCAAAGCTTCCTGAAACTGCCGCCTCTGGACACATGAAAGAGAACGACCTCAACATCTCAAAACGATTGATTGAATCTAACAGCGATTCTGTTCCAACTAAGTTCTCATTTTCGAGGATCTGCGGCATGCTGTAGGTAGAGATTTACTAGTCAACCTAGAAGGAGTAGGCTGGAAACGTCGTGGAAATGGAATTGTTACTAGTACCTTTGGGTCGGTAGATCGGTCCACGTGCAGAGTGTCTTTTTGGCCAAAAACAGAGTTACTCGCCCGTGTCAACGGGCATACTTTGCCTCCTCTTCTGCAGCTTCTCCATCTTTTTTTAGCTTCATCGCCGTCCCGTTAGTTTCCTTTTTAGGTCACATGGGTGAACGGAAACGACTGAACGAAGCAAGACGTTTCGAGACCGATGCGCCCGAGTGCCCGTCGCTTTTGCCACTACCTTTCTTAGGCAGGCGTTTTTTTCTCATAGATGTTCACTTACTTGAATGCCTAACACAGTACGGCACTGCATTGCTGTCTTGCCAAACGCAAAATAAAAAGGTTTCCAAGAAACCGCCGTTTAAAGTTTTTACCACTAGCGCCAGTTCTTCCCAACTAAAGTCGATCAGTGATACTATGCATGCCTTCGCTAAGCCCTTACCTAGTTCAGGAAGGCTCCCATGCAAGGCATTAAGCCCGCGGCCGGCGTCTTGTGTCAAAAGCTTTGCCCTTCCTGCATGTCATATCAATCATTATAGTAAGTAAGTGGGAAGTGATGGGGTTTGAGTACACATAGCAAATAACTGGTCTTGTATATAGATTTATTTATCTACTGCTGCTTCTCGCGAGTAGCTAGAGCATTGCAGGAAAGTTATACTCTTGCCTTTTTATGCAGGTGCTATAAACCTAAGCATTCAAAATGAACGTTCGTATTGGTTATTCTACAGTATTACTTTGACCTCGCCCACAAACCAAATCACTAACCTACCTCGTTGACACCCAGAGGAATTAATTAAAATACTCTTTTCGTTTTCTGCCCTTCAGAATCTGAGTAATATCGTTTCTGATAGATAATTCCCTCGTACTATACAACGGTGCCTTCCCAGAACTATACGTGGGGTTAGCGAAGAAATCCGAGCGATTAGGTGTAGATTAATAGCAACCTAATACATCTGTCGTGCAATGATCCTCGATGAGTTATTGGGCCGTACTTTTGAAAATTGGGATGTTTAAAAGATGTTATATTCGAACAGAGTTCTTTCTTGTTACTCATCATTTACTCGTTTCACATCCAATAGAGATAGTCACATTTTTATCTTTGATTAATGATATCTAATCCACCCTGGAATGTTTTTTTTTCTTTGATTTTAACATATTTTCTTAACTTTTAAGTTTCAAAAAGTACATCGCAACAAAAAACTTCGGCCAATCTAAATGTTCTCTTTAAATATGTCGAGTGTCGACCACACTATTGCTTCTGTAGACATTAAAATGACAACTATTGTGTACACGTGTACAGCATACTGATAGATATACAGTTATATAAGGTATATGCACTTTGTTTCCCCGAGGCTTAAAGACGACGTTATAACATGTGACGGGCATAAGGCCGTCCATTATCTACTAGTATCGTCTCCCGTCTGCTCGCCTTCACTACCTTTCTGCTACTCTATGAGTTAGATGAACTCGCAGTTGAGAGAATGGACAGGAAATGTATCTACGTTCGGCCGGATGCCAGTTTGTAGCCGTACATCCGTTTAATGAAGTGCCTTAGCCCCTATCAGCCGTATACAATCTTGGTGGAACGTTTACTTTCAGAACAGCGGCATGGCACACGGGCATGAAATGGTAAAATATTTGCTTAACTACGGTGGGTACCCAGCCTTTCGCTCAGTCTGCCCCGACGATCAACGCAATGAGCATTTAATCTGGGTCTTTTTCAGGTTGACTGCGGTTGTGCCGAACGAAGTGCACTGACAGTTCACATAGACGTACTCTTCATTTAGTATGGTTACAAATCGTTTTCAAGTCATAAACTTATTACTGCCTTTTTTGGGTGCTCCGAACTTCATTCATGGATATGCTAGGGACTGATATTAGCAAATACGAATGCCAACAGTTTTTTGGTAAAAAAAAGTTAGGCGGACAAATTCTTCTGTCTTCGCCAGAACGCAAACAGAAGAACAGACAGAAAACAGATTCTAATTCAGCCCCCTGGCGATATTGGCTAAGCCGCCGTGCGTAGCGAACACGATTTGAACGTGCTTTGAAGCAAACATAATATTACGTACATTTGCATGCAATACGTGCACTTCGTTCCGAACACTTTTATACACACCTGGTGGAAATTTTGCAAGTGGACGAGGACGAGCAGGCCCGTATGTCGCAACACACAAAACATTTTTTACCATTGCACTGATTATAATTGTGCTACTTATTAGATGACCTTTTGCAAGCTCCGGCAGCGCCAATCGCGTTTTGGCATTGGAACCGGCGGATAATCGGAAGATCTAGATGGCTCCCATCGTGTTCTTGTCAAGTTTTATAT
>NW_019215903.1:0-3988 GCF_002532875.2 Varroa jacobsoni | reverse complement strand
GGGTAGCAGCTGATCTTCACTCGACTACCGAAGAGAACACATTGTCGATCGCGACAATAAACTTGCAAAACGAAAGGGCTTTCTTGCGGCACAAATTATAGCTAGTGAGCGTATGCTTATTACGACAGCAGCTTGCCTTATCGGTGACCCTATATATCGTTATACACGGCCGGTAAACGCTTTGTCTTTTTTAGAGATTATATCAAGTATTACAGAACTATGTATATTTTACTGTGTACGTGATATAACTCTAATAGAATCGCAGGCCCACTGCTGCCTAACTTCTCTTAGGAGCTAGCATATTACGCTGCCATTTTCAATCACTAAAAGTTACAGATTGCTTTGTTGAACGTTATAACGTTCATGATCAATGCATACGTTGGTATTAACCAATTACGGGTGGCTCAACGCTGCAAAGGTCAGAACCGATCGGAAATGATGAATAACATTGGCCTGTTTGGAGGACGCCAGATCAGATGAATCCTTTGAACAATTTGACCCTTCTTCTATAATAATAAATAGACTTCATATGTGGCATACCGTACAGAGAGTTTTACGCACTCTTCTTAGTAGAGCGATGCCTGACGCTCGGCCTAAGTAATGGTTTGTTAATGATCGGCTGCCACTCTGATGATCTCAATAAGCCGATATACCTTCGTCGACTTTTCCGCCACTTTACTACATATTTATGCCGTGTCTAACAGCGCCAAAATAGAATTATGGGATCGTAGCTATTTTTCTTCAGTTTCAGTCACTTCCGGCACAGCCTGAACGGCATTTGCTAAATGATAAAACTAAAAGAATAGAATTGAAATTCGATGGCAACACCCAAAGGGCGGCAGATGCTAACCTGAAACAATCTACGATGCCTAATTGCTAACCTCTACACTTGAAATTTTACGTATAAGGTAACCGTTAAGCGTTACGTTAGACGAGTGTCCTTCAAGAATAGCAGACAAATATATCCAATAGTCAATCTGAATGAAGGATGAGGACTTGTTCACGCGTGCCGTTAATTGGCGATGCTCTCGAACGTACGCTGGACTTGCAATACAAAAACACATGATTTCGATATTGGATTATTGTTGAAAAGCGTAGCACACATTGCCTAATAAACTTCGTCCAAGATGAAACATCCTCATGCAGAAAAACTGTGTGGGAGTGTGTGAACAAATGAGGTATTTCCTTATCTTTCTAACTATTCGTTGGTTTTTTAGAGTAACCTAAAAATGTCCTGTATGTTGGTAGATGATTATTTATTAGAACAGTATTATACCGAAACAGGTATGGGATATTGTTGGATGGGACCCGTCGCTTTAGGCCTGTTGGCCGAGTTTGTTTGGGCTCGTTTTCGAGCCGGAGGACGCCGATAGAGGTCGCGATGACGTCGATAGAGGTAATCGCTAGTAAAGTCAAATTGAGTATAGCCCATCAGCAAAGCTAAACATCCCAGTTACTGCTGACCAGTTTCTCGTAGTCGGGTGTCCTTTATGTAACCTAAATCTAGTAACTTTAATTCGAATCACTTTAAAAATCATCGTATGGCTTACTCTCGGATAAAGGAAATGTATTGATGAATATAACTTAAAACCAACGATTTTGGTAACGAGTTATATGTATATACAGAAATAACATTGAGGCTAATAGATTTCATCTAAATTAGCTGTAACCTCTGTCAGAAAAGACAGAGAGAGGAGGAGGAGGAGGAGGACGAGCCTACACCGGACCGGCTGGATTAAGGCCACTTCGTCGTTTTTTTTTTTTGCCAAAAAAAACTCTTGTCTTACTTTTGAGATGCACGCAATAAAAATCAGCTATTTGCGAGAGCTATGTATTTTTTTTTTTCGAATATTTGCTTAATTATCACTATTCCACCACGGTTTTGTCCTTCTTCTAACAGCTTCCAAAAACAGGTATCAAACGATCCTTATTGGCGATCATATCGGCAAGTTGTAATGAGACTCTATGGGACGCTGTATTTCAGGTCTGGGAAGCGGCAATATACATACGTATACCTGCAGATGTCGCGGAATGTTATGCCACATGCTACACATTTCTGCGATCATGGCGACATAACGTAGTGTTCATGGCTTGTATTCACTAGCTTATATTGGTCAATTTTTCTCCCTTGAACTTCACGGATTAACATGAAAGTTATGTACTCTGAAATCTTTTTCCTCTCTCGTACGATCTCAGTATGCCTTATGACCTCACATTGACTGGTCTAAACATACAGTTACCACTGTACAAAGTGTTTACGTCGCTCTGCGCTCTCAATTCAATTAACGGATCGTGAATATGTTTAACATGCGTCATTTCGATTGGTCCATTTCAGTATTTCGAGCTATTTAACGAGTTCGTTCAGCCGGAGCGGGCAATGCCCATGTATATTCTTGATTTGTTAATATTTGCCATGGCAATCCGGGGCCAGATGCTTTTGTGTCGGGTTCTAGACAAATCGCTTTACCAGTATATATATATATATATGTATATACACGCTTTGTCTAAAGAAATAGTAGACTCGTGCTATTTGTTTAAGGGGCTTTTTAGTTGTAAGTCTGTATTACGATCGTTCGTAACGGGGGAACTTCCATGTGGACCAACCAAGATATTACGTAAGAGTAGCACTCCCGCTTGCTAAACGAATTGAGTAACTTTTTGGTTGACTTAACAATCCAGAGACGCCTGCTTTAGGCTGATCTACTAATTGCTTGTTACCACGTTTTTTAACGCCGAGTTCATAGACCTCAAACCACGCATCATTCCACTACTGGGTAAACTCGTTGATTGCTTAGTTGACTCTATGCGAAATGCGAGGGCATTGCACGATTACGTATGATTAAGGCCCCGTTGACATTTAGGGCTAGGACCATTGCGAATGCATGCATCGTATCCTATTAGGCACTCGAATAGATGATGCATGATTCAAGCGACGCGGACGATACGGTCGCAGTTCCCGATCCGATACTGTTATTTCAACACGCGTCACAGGACACATCGTTTAGTCGTCTCGGCATAAATCTACCGCTGTAACACTACAGGAAATAAATGTCACGGTCGCGTCAAACACTTGCCCATCTTTATCGGACCTAAATATTAACTTTTGTTATTTCATCATGAAAAAAGTCAAAACACTAGACTAGTACGTATGTGCACATATGCTATGTATCACCTCAGGAATCGTCGTTTACGTCGTTAAATCTACATCTGTAGATCTGTACATCTGAGACGAGGCATCAAATTAAACAATGACAATTCGGATTGGTCGATTTCTCATTAAAGAAACATGGTATTCCATGTCATAAAGGGTGAAAGTTGAAGTTTTAGATTAAATGTAAATCGTTTGTAGTGAGTAGATAAAAAGCTGCTTTAGGTGAACTCAATGAAGTCAAAGTAAACGCCAACGATATTAGGTTCATTAGTATAACATGACTTGAAATCATGCCGTTGTAGCTGATTATAAAGATCCATTTATCATTCATTTGTCGGAATATGAAACGCCCAATACTGAGACATCAGTCGGGGGTTAGGGATTGTCGTTGAAATACAGACGACGCTGTTAGCATTGGTCGGGCTGCGGACAACGACACGAATCGACGACAAGCCATCCTCGAGAGAGCTTCGTATCGTTAATTAAACATTAAAAATGGGATTTGTAATATGTGAATGGGGTGTGTGTGTATGTGTGTGTTTATGTGAGTATGTGTTTGCGTGTATGTGTGTGTGAGTGTGTGCATGTGAGTGTGTGTCTGTGTGAATGTGTATGTGAGTGTTTGTGTGTGTGTGTGTGTGTGTTTATGTGAGTGGGCGTCTGTGTGTGTGTGTGTGTGTGTGTGTGTGTGTGTGTGTGTGTGTGTGTGTGTGTGTGTGGTGTGTGTGTGTGTGTGTGTGTATGTGAGTGTTTGTGTGTGTGTGTGTGTGTGTTTATGTGAGTGGGCGTCTGTGTGTGTGTGTGTGTGTGTGTAAGTGTGTGCATGTGAGTGTGTGT
>NW_019215901.1:0-4033 GCF_002532875.2 Varroa jacobsoni | reverse complement strand
TACTATTCTAACCACGTATAATCCTCTTCTCATCAACGCGTTACCTGTATATAATTTTCGAGTGTTGCACCATAGCTTTCCTGCTTGTATGTTGTATCAAACATAAGGGCGCATGGCAGTAACAATAATAAGGCCTAGGACTAGAAAAACAGGACATGCTTGCTGCCGGCGACAAGGATCCGGTGACCAATCAATAGACGAAAAGAGAAATCACGTCCTGATAATCTATCAGCAACATCAGGCCGATGAGCGACTTTTTCGACAGGCTATTAGAAGCGACGTGTGTCAGTCGCAAACCGGAAAAAAAATTACGACCGTTAGCTAGGGATATTTTCAATGTCGCTTAGGCTGTTCCTAGGCCAGTGTCATTTGGTTGCGTCCCTTGAGCGACAACGTACGGATATGCTAGCGAGTTTAAAAGCATTTTAACATATTGTATAGTATAATGTCAATTGAAACGTTAGTAGCTTAAGTCGGTACAAATCATTTGTTTAATTGCATAATACTTGGCGGTCATACCTATTTTAGCACAGAGGAAATAATTGTTGTCGCTGATGATGATGATGATTTTTAAATTTCAACCAAAACGCGGCTAAATTAAAGCGGAACATTAATAATGCATGAAGTAATTAATTAGGCTCTTGAGAATAGTGTCCTAAAATATAATAGAAATAATTTCATCTATCTATATTTTTATCAGAAGTCTTCATCGTCGGATTAATATCTACTGCTAACCAGTACAGTTTTGTGTATTACATAGAATGTAGTTAAAGAAAACGCTAAATAATGATAGCTTTATAAGTTCAAAGCTAAGCACATTTAGATGTGCAGATTCCAAGTCACAGATCACTATCTGTCCTACACTCTCTATTGCTTGATAATAATAATTTCGGGTAATTTTCGTTCGGCGATGCATCAGTTCACTTCTTTTCTTGCTCCTTCAGGTAACCATGTCGCTCAATTGTTTCTTTGGATGCAGAGCATGGTTTCCCGTTTTGCCAAGCTAGAACTCGTTGTGGCCATGGGGTTGATTATGGCGTGCCCGTTTCTAATCCTCGTAGAACGTAACAGCCAATTCACAATACCGACTAGCCACAGAGTGGTAGCCAAATCATCGGTACAGGTAGGGTTCGCTCGTATCACAATTCCGATGCAGACCAAAGCACCCCAGCTTGTAAGTAAACTGCACGAATCCCCTTGCCAACAACGTTGCGTGCAATGCGCGCCTCCGCGGGGCGCCAAACACGACCTCTACTCTATAATCGTTATTGACGTCGTTATCACCGCTCCAATTTGGGATATATTCTAATTTGATAACGCTGTATATGGTCGGGGGCGAAAAATTACGTGCTTTCAGCTCCAATACTGGGCAGTAAAAGGCTGGGTAGTGGGGATACCTTTTCGTAAAAACGAACACATGCTTTATATAGATTTGCATTAGATAATCTACTACAAGTATCTACTAATATAAACACTATGGGTAGATAGGAGATTGATTACAGGATTAAGCATCACTCAGGGTTTTTTACAGGAAACAATTTAGTCATGGAAGGCATTCTACAATTCAATAATTTTAATACTCTAAGGATATAAACTGGTTGATTCCAAATTTGATTTAGTTCGGGATTAACGAAATTAGAGAACATATAGAAGGAATACTTCCCTTGCGTTGTATCATTTTTGTTGTACAATATATCATTTTTCTCTTTGCCTGCCGAAATACGCCTTTTCGCCAACTCGTATCATCTTAAGGCGTTTGCTACGTTGGAACTGAAGGTATTTTCACTAGAGTGCGTTAAACGCCGTGATCTCTAGTGAGTAATGTGAAAACATTATATATCTTCGGCCAAGAATCGCCGTTTTTAACGGACACTTAAATGTATATGATAAAATATAGAGGCGCTTCGCGAAGCTGACCAGACCGTATTAATAATAATAATAATAATAAAAGGCGGATGGCTACGGCATTTGTATATTAAACATGTATTATATATAACACTACGATGCAAGCCAAGTAAAACCCAATTTAAAAGAAGCCCAATAAAATGAAGGTAGTTATTGCTTAGATGACAAAAATAAAAGCAGGCTTCGATAAACACGTGAAATTTTCGAAAATATTACTTACCCTATTAGTTCTTTCATTAGACTTCCGACACGACCTGTGATAAAAGCAATGTCACTAATGAGAAAAACAACGACGATCGTCTCAATAAACAGACAAAAAATCAACTCTTAGACGAAAAAGCAAGGGGAAAAAAAAATATATATATATATATATATATAATACAAAATTCCCCTTTATATTGAAACTCATGAAAAATATATTTTAAAATGAGTTACCATTTTCGGAGTATATATCCATTAAGTTAAATTTAACTTTCTACAAATCATCAAAATTATATATATAATTGTTCTTATTTTAATAACGTTTTTTGTCTTTGTAAGTATTTTGAGAGATGTGTTTAAACGTACTTAATGGAAGTGAATAAAGCCTTTTGAGTAATCAATAAATGCTCACATCCTTTTTTCTTTTTCCGCTACTCGTAATAACATAATGTATATGTTCTGTCCGCTTAGTTTTGCTCGGAAGCATTATTTGGTCTAACTTCGAAGGCATCGGCCTCTATGACACGTTAGTTGACAAAAAGGGGACTGAGATAAATAATCATCAAGTAGAATTCATTGCGAGATATTGACAGAACCGCCCATTTCCCCATCCAGCTGGAGCGTAGCCACGAAACCCTCTGCTCTGTCACTTACCAGTCAGCCTTGAAATGAACCTCCTTGTTGTTTCGTAACCAGTAAAACAAAGCTTCAAAAAGCTTTTTTCCATGCGCGGAAAAACAGCGATAACTAACTGATTCCGGAGATAGTGAGGCACAACGATGAGTAAGATTACAGATGTGTACTATGTGTCATTTGTGCAGCTCGTATCCACCGTGAGTAAACAGTGTGCAGTAGGCGTGTGGGAAGAATAGACGGAGGTTCTGCCTCTATGCATCTGAATTTTTGCTTATGCGTGTGTGTTATAGGGTCGATGTTATTGCTGAACCAAATGTGGGAGATTTAAAAGCCGTATTCGACGTATGGTTTTCTTTCTCTGAATGGAGGAATATACGAGGTATGATATTTTTAGGCCAAACGGTACTTATATGTCGACTCAGTCTGCAGATGGGCCCGGATGGCAGAGAGTCACGGGGCGCGTCCTTACTGCAAACCATTGAGTTATGAGTTGCTTAGTACGTAACACACTACATTTGCGTACTTTACTTTAAAATAGTTTCCTCTGAATCTTGTTGGCGAATTAGAGAAATTTGCACAGTTACAGATGGTGACCTGATGCAATGTTAACACTGTTCCGAAAGCCACACTTTAAACGTATATGTTTGTCATGGACGGTGACATGATCTAAAAGTCGAAGTGTCTGACGTCTCGTCTAGATGCCTAAACACGCGTATGGTATATACATAAACGCCATATGCTCTCGTATGATACTGCCAGAGGAGAAACTCGCTTGGTTCCGAAAATATCAAAGACATCCAAATTGCAGTATTTTTTTTCTCACGTATATCATATTGGTTACCTATTGTAAGGCTGGCGAGTAACGACCTCAAAACATTAGGACCTCAGGACAAATGCGTACCTGTGACGTCTATGTATTTGCTGACTTAACAAATTGAATTGATCCTAATAAACCTAAGTAGAACGACACGGCTTGATCTCGGTCGGCAGATGTTTAAACAGAAATATTCTTCTGTGGCTCAACTCGCTTATTTACTCTGTACCCGCTTCTGGTCCCTGCTACGAAAAACCAGCCGGAGTTACCAACACTCAAAAAGTAATTGCCCATTACGGACCGCCTGGAAAAATTCCCCCTTTCAAAGCAACTTTTTAACCCCATTTCGTTTTGATCGTTTCGTTCATTGAGTTTGAAAGTACACGTAAGTTGCCTTTCTCTAGCCATGTTGGTTAATCAGAGATGAAACATGTGAACAAACTAAATACGCGACAAAACTGAGTGCGGCGCGGACGC
>NW_019215900.1:0-4042 GCF_002532875.2 Varroa jacobsoni | reverse complement strand
GACTAAGTTAAAAAAAACACTGAATACGATTTTATATCAATCGGTATACATATATATATATATATATATATATATTACATAACGGTTACACATTCGGTATCGATATGTTTTGCGTAACGCAGATCGTATCGGTAAGATAGGGTAACTTATAGGCATTGAGGTTTCATAATACAACTCTAGGCCAAATTACCCTGTTTTGTTCCAAAATATTAATCTGTAATGCCTAATATGGTAAAATATTTTTTTGCTTTTCATATGACTTCTTTTTTTTGCATTGATCTACGAGACGTCTCTGTATTTAAGCGAGCAACCTAAATACACAACAAGTATTTTTTCGCTCAGACAAGTAGCCCCTTTTCCATAGTTGCAGATATCCATCCGCACCTCGTATTTTTATCGTGAACAAGCGTCATTACTACATGTGAGATTTCCCCGAAAGTATAGGTTCTTGAAGCGCACCTTTTTTTATATGCCAATACGGGTAGCTACTACTTGAGGTGCATGCAGGACTAGGTCCACTCGTGGACGGTGGTGACTAAGCATGCAGTTGCTGTGGGATCGCATCAACGAACAGTGTTCGAAAAATGAAGCTCACTTAGGTTACCGTAGAGTGTGGCTGCTTGTATTGTGAGCTCCAACAAGCCCGTTGTTTTTCTATGTTAACGGCGCCGAACCCTTCGGTTTCGAATCTCCTATATATTGTCAACAGCCCCGTGTTAGTAAACACGGTTGGGCCACGAACAAGTAAATACAATACATAGTATGTAGACTTAAGTGGCTGTAAGAGTAAAAAAAATGTACGTATAATTCGATAAAAAAATAGAGAAGCAAATAACTACATTCAGACAAAAAACACTACTAGAAAAACAGTGGGAAAGAATCACTCATATACCCCGTGTTATACCCTGTATCTATTGGCAGCTGCGTAAAAGTTCATCGTAAGAATGTTTGGTAAGCACAACATTAATATAAATAGCTTCAAAGCACGAATATGTCCAACGTTGTTACAGGCGTCGTATGATTTAGTCTAAATGAACGCAAGGCATGCCACCCGCGCTGGTAAATATTGTACGTTATATAGAGTTGAGAAACAAGATAGAAAGTTAATCTGTGTCAATATAGCCGCTATCTCAATGCACGCGCCCGTTGGCGACATTGACATCGATCACTCTGGACGTAGATGAACGGAACGAAGACAGGGCACTTACCTAAATATCTTCTGACAGCGTAAACTATAGCAATAAGTGATTGGAGGTGTTTTCGTTGTCTCGAATGCTTGCCGATTTTGCCGAACGAATCATTTATATCCATTATTTATGGGGTAACTATTGAACTATTCGACTGTCGTCTTCAAAGGACTGCGTCGTATTGCGAAGTCATTGAACACGTACGTCGTGTTACTCTCTGAAAAAAAAACCCATTTGTCACAAGGCACAGGACATGAACTGTGAGATAACCCTGTGGTTTCCTCATGTAGCAATCACGCTTTGATTCTGTTCAACGATGTCAAGGACAGTAGCGGCCTACCTAAAACCTTGATCTTCTAGTTAGAAATTTTGAATGAAATTTCTTAGTTCCCTCTGGCTGTGCCGTTGTGACTTACGACTGACTCGTATATCATTTGCGAGTGTGCTACGACCGTAGCAGCTGTAGCGTGAACGACATTGCGAGGCTTACCGGGTTCCTGTTGGAACCGCTTCGTTCGTTTCGTACCCTTTGTACGGCCCAAGTCCAAAAGGTCGTCACCTAAAGCGGAGGTTAACCTATGCAAAGGCTAGGATCTACAGAGAATACGTGGACGTGCTTTGTAGGCGACCTGTGCAAATCTCACATATACAGAGTTGAATCTCGCCCTATAAAGGAGGACATCATAGGTCAAGCAAAGTGGATAAGCAAGATTATTCGATGGCCAGATGAAGGTTTTTCATTCATCAATTTATTGATGGTTAAGAGTCGACTTAGGTTGGCCAGGACTAAAACTGTCCAAGATGCAGTTCTGCTACTTCGGTTTGTACTACTCTAACATGAGGCCAACTGCCTATACGACTGCGTAGAGCGGTCCAGTCGTTATTCTTCTTTTGAATCTAAGCGTGTCATTAATGTAGGCCTGGTAAAACGTAGCACTCTACATCAATCTAGTTCATAAATCATGTCTCCTCTTTATTTTCTCGGTTTCAATTTAGGCCTCCTGCTCCAGGGATCAAATTTGTGAGCTAAAATATTTTCTCAAAATAAAAGACTAAGTATTATCTGGCACCCCTTCACTTCTTAATAAGTACCAGTACTCTAGATGACATTGGCACTATGAAAAAGCTTTATCTTTCTGAACGTACTTATGCTCATCGCTGTCTTGCATGTAGCGCTAAAAGATATATTACTGGCTAATTAAGTACAATACTTAACTATGCTTTTAATATTGGAACCGTCTGCTGGGAGATTTCACTTGGTTTTTTCACGTCGAATATGTAAACAGTAAGGAATTTTATTCGACAGCGTCCGCTAAATTTATCTGAATTATTCTTCTATATAGAACAGATTTATAGAGGGGCATTGTAACAATCGCCATAGTAACCAATTTCCGGAGCTGAAACTTGGACCAGTGATGGCCGCACGCTCATGGTTGTCATGGTAACACGCTCAAGCAGATGCACACCTGGCGGGAGCCACTATAGAGAAATTAATAGTAGGCATCTTTCAATAAAACAATGATTGCAAGTTATTCCGTAGTCGTAGACAATACCTCACTTGGCCGACCCTCAGCATGGAGTGTCCCACACCTTTTATATACTCTTTCTCATTTTACATATACTCTCTCTCAGGAGTCATAAACAGGGACACTAAATATGATAGTACAGCCCAAAATAATGTTCATCTTGATAAGGGTTGTACAATAAAATTAACGAATCCAACATGCAAACGAAAGCTTATACCGATGTTAACTATGCTCAATACGATAATTGTTATTTAAGTATAATTTTAAGAACTATCACTCTTCAACTACCTCTGTAGTATATACCTATTTTTACGAACTTTTCAGTCACGTTTTACAAGTACTAATCAATCGTTCGGATCGCATCTGATGACGAACAGATACACGACGAAAAAGAGCCACCTCTTTTCAGATACTTTTCTGATAAGGTCTCACATCGAAGATCTGATCTTGCTCTGATATAGAGATCGACGCAGAATGATAAGTTTCCACTTACTGGATCCCTATGCTTTAAAGGCTACTAACATTTAGGGAAATATCAAGGGATAGATGTAGATCAAATGGAAGTAACCAACCTTAATGAATAAGTAAATATGTGTCACTTACTCTGACGAGAGGATGTTCGGGCGCATACACCCGTAGCAAAATGGCGAGTGGCTGAGAGCGAAAATTCGACGGTCATAACAGTCTCGACGTATTCCGCCTCTGGAAAAGATGAGGCCACTCGGCTCGTTGCTCTTGTTAAGCGTTTGTAGGCGGAAAAAGAACTACCGAAGAAACGGTACACCCTGTAGTGCGGAGGCGATTTTCAAAAGATTTCGAAACCAATAAATCGTAAAGAGCAACTTTTGCCGATTTGCATAGTATTAAATAACATAATAATTTTTGAAAACAAATAACGGAAGGCGTTTACATGTCGATAGGGTTGATTGACTCGCAATAGTAGTAGTAATAGCAGTGAGCGTGTCCATTGCAGTATCTCTGTGCAGGAAAAATAAACGAATCCCACATTTTCCATTCTTTGATCTTGATCTATTTCGATAAATAGGCTCGTTGCCATCGTACATTCACGGCATTCGCTTGTCTACTGAACAAGAAATCCATTACGCTTTATATACACTATTTGTACGATGACAGACGCGTGTGTGAAGCTGAAGAATGGATGTATACCAATATTGGAAATCAATTTTAAAGATAAGTCAATAAGAATTGGCGAGGCCGTCATCGTCCGAAGACGTTGCATTTGTGCAGCTTAGTACCACAGAGTCGACACTGCGCTGTGTAGACTTTCCTGACGCGAGCGATTTACCGCGGATCTGGCGAGCGAGCGAG
>NW_019215899.1:0-4052 GCF_002532875.2 Varroa jacobsoni | reverse complement strand
CCTACAGCTAAACTACACCGGCTAGGTGACGCCTAACACAGAACATCGCACTACGTACGAGCTGTCCCATATCGATGTCGCAGCGGCATAGTTTCTCAATGAATGAGTGTGCACTAGTGCACAGAGTCTCTGGCAGGGCTAACCAAGAGCAATCGGTTGAATGGACAACTTACGCTCAAGGCACCACATAACCAACTACCCTGTTGATAGGTACACCACTTTACAGAACAGTTATCTGTTCTACATACTATGGTTTCACGTACTGTTGAACTCTCTCGTCAAAGTTCTTTTCAACTTTCCCTCATAGTACTTGTTCGCTATTAGTCCCATCTATTTAGCCTTTGATGAAATTTACCACCATTTTTAAGTTGTACTCTCAAACAACTAGACTCTCCAGTGGTTCGGTTCAACAGAATAATACAACCACACAGGCTTTTCACCTTCTCTGAGAACCCACACAATAATAATTAAGTTGTACTCCTATTAAACACAAAATACTAACCTAACCTAACAAAACACCTAACCTAACCTTTTTTTTTTTGCATTTTTTTTTTTTTGTTAAGGGCAAATGTATTATGCAGACCGGACATCACTGAATTGTGTTTTGTCCGGTACTGTGGGACTCTCACCCACTAAACCCTGGACCCCTTTATCAGCTTGGGTCATGGTTCGGGATATGTTTGATATTACTTCGAAACCATGATTTGCAGGAACGGTCATTTCATCATCCTTCCCTTTGAGCCGTTCCAGTCCATCCTCCATTCTGGCTTTCCTCTTGACAAGAAACTCTAGGTCTCGAGGGGGATCGTACTCCCTGTACTTCTGTTAATTCCAGGTGTTGTGTGTTGGGCCCATGATTGTTTCGGCTCTGCCCTTCTACTATTCTCTTACGTCTCATCCTTTCTAATTGTCCTTTTCTTTTCATAATATCGTCAAAGAAAGCCGTAACTTTGGCCCAGTTCGTCCTGTCGTTTGTCATCAGATCCACCATCTGCTTAGTACTGTCCTTTGTTGTTACTTCTCTGTGTACCTGTTTATCTCTGACCGCTTTAAGTGTCTGGCAGTGAGGAAGAGTATGTTCTACTCTGTCCTTCATGCCCAACACGCAGAGCACACAGATGCCCACTTGCGTTTTGCCGATCTTTGTCATGTATGTCTGGAACTGTCTATGACCCGACAAGACTTGGTAGGAGTAGTATGTTAGCTCTCCCTGTCTGCTGCGAATCCATTTCCTGACATCTGGTATTAGATGTCGGGTCCAACTGCCCGGACATTCTCGTCCTCCGTAAGTGCGTGGATTTTCCCATTGCTGCTGTCATTTGTTCATTGTATCCATACGTGCCCTTATGTTGTCGGTGGAATCATCTCTTTGTCGTCGTTCAGCTCTTTCTATGGTAAGCAAATCCCATGGAACCATTTTGGCCAATACTAGGAGTGCTTCGATTGACAGAGTTCTGTACGCGCTGGCCACTCGTATTACTACAATTCTTTGTGCAGCCAGCAGTATATTTCTATTGACTTTTGTCGTCAGCGCCATTTCTGCCTATACAGAACCTGCATATAGTGCTCTAGCTTCAGCTACTAAGGCCAGCAGTCTTCGGCTACCCTCAGAGGCTCCTCCCATTCTGGGCAGTATTCTCGACAAATTGAGGGCTGCTCTTTCTGCCTTTTTAGCGGCATGTTTAATATGCTCCCTTCCAGTCATTGCAGTGTCAATTATTACTCCAAGGTATTTCGCCCTTTTCTGAATGTTAATTTGAGCATTACCCAGATATATTTCTATATCTGTGGTCTTCTTTTTCCCAGTTAGGTATAATGCTTCTGACTTCTCCGCGGCTAGCCGTAGATAATGTTCTTCCATCAACCGTTCTATGATCTGGAGGGAGTCGTTAGCTTTGTTCTCCAGTTCCACCTCTGTCCGGGCTCTGATTATGAGAGCTAGGTCATCTGCATATGCTATGGTCTCTACCCCCTCCGGCAGTCCCGTTTTTTGCAGAACGCTGTCGTAGGCTAGATTCCACAGTATTGGACCGAGGACCAACCCCTGTGGAACTCCTGCTGTGACCGTATATCTTGTCCCATCCGCTATTAGTATTCTCTTCTCTAAGTATGAACTGATAGTCCTGCGTAGATACTTAGAGATATTCTTTTCTTCCAGTGCTTCCATTAATTTTCCCCAGTTCATGCTATTAAAAGCATTTCTGACATACAGTAGGATTAGTAGCACGAAGTTCCGAGTCTTTAGTGTGCTTCTCATCTCTTCCCTCGCTAGCCCGAGGACCTTGTCCACAGCTGGCATCGTGGAACGGTGCTTCCTAAAGCCGTATTGCGTCTCCGACAGTGCCTCCTTATCTTCAATCTCCTTGTTCAGTCTGTTTACTATTATGCGTTCAATAGCTTTTGCTGCTGTATTTAGAAGACAGATTGGTCGAAATGCCGTAGGACCTGTCTTATTTCTGGGTTTTGGAATCAGGACTAAGTTTGCTTCCTTCCATATATCCGGGAATTTTCCTGTCCGCAGTATGTCGTTCGTCAATTTTTGTAATATCCTTGGCCATCTTTTGATCAACGTCTTGACTACTTCCGGTGGGACTCCGTCGGACTCTATGCTTTCCCTGCTGCTATTTTGTTTCCTGCTTCTGTTATTTCTTCCAGAGTTACTTCGGGGATGTCTCTTTCATCTACCTCAATCGTTGTTTCATCCATCCTTGGTTGCATAGGGAAGAGGTTTCTTACCGCTTTCATCACTATGTCTGGGGGGATTGGTGGTGATCCTTTCTTTATTTTGTCCATTACTATTTGATAAGGGAGTCCGAAAACGTTTCGGTCGACTGCTTCTATAAGTTTTTTCCAGGATTTTTCCTTACTATGTCGTATACTTTGTCTTAGTTTGTTTCGGGCTTCCTGGTATTTCCGGAGTTGTTGTGTCGCTCTTTGTTCTGTTTCTGGTTGAAGATTGTTCGTGCGTCTCTGCCAGCTTCTTGTTCTTATGTATGTACGCCTTTTCCTCACGCATATTTTCCTGACATCTGCAATTTCCTTATTCCACCAGTGTTTTGGGCGGTGGCGGTGTCGATCTATGGACGGTTGCCGATTAGCTTTCGTACATGCATCAATCATAAGCTGACTGAGTTGTTGCGCTTCTATCTGTATCCCTCCAGTTCCGGTTTCGCTTACCATGATTTGCACTTTCTGTCTAATTTTCTTCGCAGTATTGGGAGGTCTAATTTTCTTGCTTGCCATCTTCTCATCTTTCTCTGTATTGCTTCCGGTGGTCTTGTTTGCTCGACTTGGAAAAATATGTAGTGGTGCTCACTACCACTTTCTTCTTCGTCCAAGACGCTCCACCCTGTTCTGAACGCTGCTGCCTCGTTGTTTACTAATGTGATGTCTATGTGTGATGGGTAACCACCGTGTTCACAAGTAGGAGACTCTCCATCATTAAGCACTGCCAGTCCCTCTGTTGCCATCCACTCTAAGGTCGCTATTTCTCTTCGGTCGTTACTTCTGCTGCCCCATATTACATTTTTTGAGTTAAAATCTCCTGTGACAATAATCTTTTTCCTGTTATCACGTCGTTTTACACTTTGTCCTAGTTCTTCAAGGAATTTTTTGAATTCTTCTATTGATCTATTGGGCGAAAAGTAGCATGTGTAGAATACTGCTACGTTTTCGATCTCCGCTTATGTGAAACCCTTTCCTGCTCCTTTTGTTCGTATTATCACGTTCCTCATGCCGCTCCAGTATATAGCAGTATCATTTTTATCGTCCGTCACTACAATTTCTTTAGCACTGGCTATTTTTTTGTAGTTCGGTTCTGATAATAGACAAAGGTGTATGCCGTATTTCTGGATTGTGATTTCCAGTAAGTCATGGGCGGCAGACGAGCGATTGAGGTTGATCTGTATTAGTTTGAACTCTATTTTGCTAATATTCTTCTATTCCTCTCTCCGCTGTTTGCTCTTGTATCCTTAGTTCTTCAGTGGACCGTTTAGCGGTCTTTTTTTGCTGATGGTGTTATAAAATTTTCCTCGTCTGTCGTTGGTCTTTTT
>NW_019215898.1:0-4057 GCF_002532875.2 Varroa jacobsoni | reverse complement strand
TTATGAATCTAGTTGGATTAATCCCTTTACTAGTTTTTGTTGCTTTAGTGGTTTCTTTTCTTGGCTCGCTTTCGGGGGTTGGGGGCGGAGTATTATTTGTTCCGATTATGCTTTGACTTTTAACTGACAATTCTTTTTCGGAGATTAAATTTGTGTCAACCCTACTTGTTTTTGCAAGTGCTCTTATCAACGTGGTTATTGAAATTTTTCAAAAACGGTTTAGTTGAATCTTAACCACTCTTATTTTGGTCGTGGCTGTCCCAACGATTTTTTTAGGAAACTATTTGTCATCGTTAATTAACCAAAAAGTGACCCAAATAATTGTTATTGTGTTGTTGATTTTTGTAACTTTTTTGTTGATTTTTAACCGTTTCATTAGTCAACAAGTGACTAAATGAAAGACTGGAACTTCTCAAAGTGAACCAGAAGCACAACAACCTTGATATTTGTTAAAAACCAATTATGGTTTGGTCATTAACGGCTTTAAAGTTATTTTCATTGCATTCTTAGGTGGTCTTATTACCACCCTAACGGGAATGGGAGGCGGACCTATTTTGATGCCACTTCTCTTACTAATGTGTGGTTTGTCAATAAACCAAGCAGCTCCCATTTCCCACACAATTATTGCTATCACTGCTTTGATCACCCTTTGTTTGGGTTATCATCACTTTACGAACCAAACTTTAAACCTCACGATTTCTTTACCAATGCTTTTTGGCGTGGTTGGGGGAACAATTCTGGCTGCACTCTGCAAACCTAAAATTAAAAACCCTACAATTATTAAATGAGTTCTAATTGCTTTGATTTGAATTTCTGTTATTAAACTGATTCTTGATCTTATTCAAAACTAAAAAAATCCTAACTCTGGGTTAGGATTTTCGAACTAATGTCTAGTAAAAGATTTAATTCAAAGTCTTTGCAAGTAATATATGTGGGGTCTTTACTCAAAGCTTGCAGTTGTTTGTTTTCCTCAATTCGTAATTTTTGGTCCGCTGCTTGTTTGGCTTTTTTTTGTTTTGGGTCTTGAAGCATGTTGATTTCTTCAAGTCTTTGGTTTTGAGTTCGGGCAATGGCTTGTTCTGCCGCAGTTTTTTGGTAAATGTTAGCTTCTGTGTTGACGAGTTTGACTCTTAAATCGGTGGCTGACATCAAATCATCAATACCTTTCGCAACCATTCAGGCTTTATCGTTCAGCGTTTGGTACTCAAACTGGAGTTGGCCTTTTTTTCATTCCAAAATTGTCTCGTTTAGTAAATTTGGGTCTTTGGTTTTCGCTCCTGCACTTTTTTGCACTAGTGGTGAGAGCAATTTAGCAATTGCTGGGGCAAAGTCTACAGAAACTTCTTTACTTTTGATCACTGGGAGTGCCGTAATGTTTAATTTCAGTTGTGAATTAAAATCAAAGGTGATGATTTGATTAAAGAGTCTTTTGATTTCAGCAATTGTAAAAACATTTAAGATACTTTGGTCGTACACTGTCGGTTGTCACCATTCCCCATCAGCTTCAATGTATTTGATTGTAATAGACCATACTGAAACAGCAACAGACATGGAGATTGCACTTTTTACCGGTGAGTACTGACCACTTTCACTTTTTCACCCTTCAAAAACATTGTGTAAAATATGTTGCAAGTTCGTTTCAAAAGTGAGAATTTTGTTTTTATAGCCTTTGATATTCGTGTTTGTTTTAGTAAAGTTGTCACCACTAATATTCTTTGGCTTTTCAAATAGGTACTGGATTAAGAACAAGAAAATGTTATCTGTTCCTTGAGTTTCACGCCTCTCATTAATAAAATTTCGAAAGTTAATTAACACGGGCAATAAATTTTCAAGCACTTCAACATATCTGATGCTCAATTTAATTTCTGGATTAATCAATACCCAATTATAATTTCATGTCTTATTAAAGTTCTTTTTGAAATATTCACCAATTACTGGTAACTTCAAAATTTCTTTGAGGTTTTCTTTTCACAAGGTTCAGTTTGGATCATCAGTAAAATTCTTTGGAATTTCTCGGGGTAAAAAGTTATCCAAAATTGGGACTTGGAGTAAAATTTTGACTAACTCTCCAAAAAGCACCTCGTTACCACTAAAGTTAATCCCTAAATTAGATAATTTTATTAAAGGGTTACTTTGCAAGTGGTTGGTAATTGTTCAAAGATTTCTTAAATTTGCAAGGGTAAAAACAAAAGCAAAAGTAGTTTTGTTGGTTTGTGGGTTAACTAGTTTAGTTCCGTTGAAAGTAAAGGCTAAAGTAATGTTTCCTTCGACCGCATTTGAATCAATACTGTGAAATTGTTGAACCTCAATTTTTAAATTCTTTGCAAATTCTCAAAGACTAGCTTTAATTTTTTGGACAACCATATCAGCATCAACTAATTGGCGGTCAGAAACATTTAAAAGAATTGGGTTGCTAGTTGAATATTTGGCCAAACGGTCCAGAATAATTTTTTGTTGTGCCTTTTCATCAACTTTGGGAACAATGTTTTTCTCCTCATCACTATTATCATCACGGTGATCAGGATGAACCTTTTTTTGGACAAATTGTTTTGGGTAACAACATTGTTGCTGCGGTAGAAGTTGAGAAAAAACAACACTTAAAAGCGCTAAGCATTTTTTCATAAGCTAACAACCCCCTTTTAAAAACAAAATTTCAAGGTTATTATAACTTATTTTCAAATAAAAAACACTTTTGAGTGTTTTTTTGAATTATTTATTAGTTAGAATTTGGGAGTTGGCATCAAGGATAAAGGTTCATTGAAAATCTTTGCGCTCTATATAACCTGAAGTTTTTCGTAAATCAGCGATTTTAGCATCTTCTTCACTTCGTAATTTTTGATCGGCTTCTTGTTTGATCTTTTTTTGTTTTGGATCTTGGAGACTATTAATTTCTGCAAGTCTTTTTTCTCGTGCTTGACTAATGACTTGTTCTAGAGCAGTTTTTGGGTAGACCTTCACTCCTAGATTAACAAATTTTACTCTTAAATCGGTTGCCAACATCAAATCATCAATTCCTTTGGCGGTTGTTCATCGCTTATCACTCACAGTTTGGTATTCAAACTGGAGTTGACCATTGGTTCACTCAAAGTTGGCGGCTTCCAAATCTGTTTGAGTTGTTTGACTGGTTTTGGTCTTTTTTAAAAGTTCTGGTAAAAAGTTTTGTAGCATTGCGCCTAGTTCTACTGGGATGTTAATGCTTCCTGCTCACGGAATGCCTGAAATTTTAATGTTTAACTTATTTTTTAATTCAAAGTTCAATATTTGGTTAAATAGATTCTTAATTTCAGTGTTTGGAAATAAGACATTGATGCCTCTAGAATAGCCGGAAAGAATATTTCCTGATTTTTTGTTGTATGAATCGATTGTGACACTAAGAATGGTGTCAATTTTGATGAAGGTTGCTTTTTGGGCAAAATACTCACCGGATGCAGTTTTTCACCCCTCAAAAATATTGTGCATAATATGGTTTAAATTAGTTTCTAGGGTGACTCCGATATTTCTGTTAGTTTCTCCAAACCCATCGTTGCGAATGCTTCTCGGTTTTTCAAAAAGGTATTGCAAGAACATCAAAAAAAGGTTTTGACTACCCTGGTTTTCTTCTTTTTGAATTAGAAAGTTACGGAAGTTAATTAGCACCGGTAGAAGACTGTTTAACAATTTCAAATAATCAATTTTAATGGTAATGTCGGGGTTCAAAGCTCCGGCTTCAACAGAGAACTTTTTGTTAAAGCCAGTTTTTAGAATCTGTTCAACATTGGCTGTGTTGAAAAGAGTGGTAAGACTTTGTTGTCACATTATTCAGTTGGGGTCGCTCTCATTAAACTGTTGGGGAACAACAGGTGGTAAAAAATTATCTAACAGGGGAATTTCACTTAAAATCTTGAAAATTTCTCCCAGAACTATTTGACCACTCCCACTCCCAAATGTTAGTTGAGAAAGAGCTAGAGTTTGGTTATTGGTTAACTGGTCGCTAATTTTTTGTAAGCTTTTTAAATTTTGGGTTGTAAAAGTAAATTCGAAGTGTGGACTGTTAGTTTTAGGGTTAATTAGGAGTTGA
>NW_019215897.1:0-4058 GCF_002532875.2 Varroa jacobsoni | reverse complement strand
AGTTAACCGAGATCCATAGAGCAACTACGTGAACTACGTTTATAGTTGAGATGACTTATCGGAAAAATCGGCCCAAGGTGATTTTTGTCTTTCTCTTTCTAAAAATTGAATCGATTGAAAGATGCATCGCCTTGAGAGTTTTTATAGTGGTCAACCAATTACGACAAAACGTGAAATTATTGCAAAAGTTGAGCAGGACTGACGTTTTCACCACCAAACACTTAAACCACTTAAGGAACGCTTAAAAGTTGCAAAAAAAGCTGTATGTTCGACTCTTATATGTATTAACACAAAGTAACGTATTTGCATCTGCGAAACTTCAGAAAAACCGAGAAAGTCGAGCCGTTTTTGAAGCGGTTAATCGCAGCTGCCAAAAAAAAAGTTAAATATACCTCACGAAGACGGACGTGATAAAGTTTAGACAAAGAGGCAGGCTAACAACTTAGAATACGTTGGCCGTATCGACAATGCTTTTAAAATGCATGAGTTCTGTATCTAACGCTGCCTATACCGTACAACGGCCGTAGCTTTACACGAAATATTAATGAAAATGAAGGATGGCGCTGGCTATAAAGAATCCGCAACGCCTGTTCAGCTTCGTTTCTTCGTTCTTGAAGTCGTTCATGCAGCACCATGTGGTATCGACGCTGTTTGGTAGGATTTGATCCTAAGGAACATCCAGCAGGTAAATCGACTAAGGACGTCGTTCTCGAAACGCGCGTTGGGATTACACAGCTCTGCATGAGATAGACTTGCCAATACACCGCTTCGGTCCCAGGAACGAGGAATTCAACATGTGCTTTAGCCATCCGCGTACTCATTGTCTCCACGCAACTTAAACGCAAAGTTGCAGAAATCGACATTGATTACCTCAGCGTTAGAGCGATGAGAGGTCACATGAGGAGGAATCTACAGCGGGTCCATGGTATCTATCACGTGCTGCATACTACATCGGGTTTTTACGAACCCATTGAAAACTGCGTCTGTTTAAAATCCGGGCAAAGAGCCGGGCAATTCTGTGATAGATACCATACTGCGCGATCTTTATAAGTGCATTCTCTAGAGGACTTTACACGGTGACGGAAATGGATATCGTGAGATCGTTACTGAAACACTTTTTTTGTTTACAGTATTACTAACTCCGGTACTAGCTTGAGTGTGTATATATATAATTATTACTGTCGTTGTTATTTCTATATAGGGAGCTATCTAACGGATGTCAATGAAACTCATATATATGTAAACGCAATTTCTAATGCTATGGGTGTCTTCAAAGGATAGATTTCTTACATATGCAACAGTTTAAATACGATGTCTCTAAGCTAATCATTCATACCACAGTCACGAATTTGACGTTCATAAGAAACACCACCCCAGTTTTTGGGGCAGATTTCGAACTTTACGAGAGGCAGTCCGATCAATAAAGGTCATCGACGAAATCCTTATTGACCAAATTTTTAAGCGAATTATTGAATTAATTATATCTGCAGACCGGAGCTTAATTGTCACCGTTGTCAGGGGTGCCCAGGAGGAAAAAGAAGCATTCTTTCAATTTGATTAGGGCAACCCCTTGCACGAAAGAGCAGTTTAGTCTTTCCTTCTCACCGCCTTTACATATCTGTTTCTTTTCAATGTATCAGCGTAGCTCCTGCACCGCATCTAAAAGAAATAATTAAAGTATTGACCGCGATTTTGTTATTAATCTTTGTCATAGGCTCTGATATCGTTAACAATAAATGTGGCCTTAATTACGTTTTTCAGTTGGCCGAAAAAGAAATTCAGTAAACAATTCTCTGGGCGAATATTACGTATACATTCTATGTGTTGCTTTAACTTATGAGCTGGGTCTCATACTGGACCGCTTCTATCGACCTACAACAAGACCTATTAGGAGCTTGGTTAAGTCATGCATTATTTTAGGTTCTAATTTGGCACTGTGTGTTAAAAGCTAGTTCTTGAAGAGTTGCTATCTAAAATAAGACCGTAAACCGAAAAGGTGAACCGTAACAGTGTAAAACAGTTAATCGTGTGTTTGTCCGCCTGATGTTAATTTTTTGTTGTGTAGAACTCCTTTAAACCAATTATTATGTACCATAGTTCCTTAATTGAAAAAATTTCAATTTCTCTTTTAATTTCAACTCGTACAATATGCTGATGAGTGAATACTTTTAGTAGCCGTCTCATAATAAACCATGACTATCCAACTGGAAAAAATAGATATTCATTAGGGATAGATTTACAATTAAGCGACAAAAAAATAACTTGCAGTTGGAGAAGCACATATGGCAACTGCAAAACTTACTTCTCCTTTTAAACTTTGCCCCTTCCTCCGCTTGTTAATGCCAGTTGATCTACGCCTTTATTCGTCGACAGGTGTACAGCCTGCATCTATCGGTGTTGTTTTGTGCCCTGTAGTACACTATCTGACACGGAAGTGAAAGTTGTGGGACGTTCATACGATCTTCCCCAAGCGATGTTCTTTGCTGCCAATAACAAAGTGTGGCTTAGCCGGCAGCCACGAGATACTGATTAAATTACTTTTTTTTTACTATGGAGCCAGGCTCGAAATACCCCGTGGATGAAGCCCGTGCATTTTATGTAATCTATCGAAAAATATGTAAGGAGCGAAATAACAAGGCCGCACTAAAAACACTATTAACAATATCTGTGTTTTTCACTTCTTTGAAAAGGGCACGAATTTTCCCATCTGCAAAGTACATGTGCCCTTGGTTTCAATATATAGTGTTCCTAAAACAGAAAATTGCAGAAGTAATTCTTGTATCTATGACAGAGCAACGGCTCAAGGTGAATTTGCTTCTAAAATCCTTAATTTCGTACTCTACTATGCAATAGTACCTGAATCGATAAGCATAATTCTCACACTCTCTACTCTTGATATCGATTTCGAAGTCTAAATAGAGATTGTAACGGATCAGTGTTCATATTGGTAACATAACTTGGTGTACCTTGCAGGTTTTAAGTAATCACATTTAAATTGTTTTTTTTTTTTTTTTAAATTCTATTCAATGGCAAACGCGGACAATTAGGATTTTCTATCATTCGCTACCATTATGATCCTGTAATTCACTGGCTTTGCCATATATTGCTTCTCAACATGCGGACAAAGAGATAAGGACGTTTTTTCAAATTCGAGTAACGCGTAATATTCAAATAACCCTCTGATCTTACGAAGATATTTAGGACCAAGTAACTGCCTAAACAAATTACGGAAATTACCTACTTTCAAGGAACGTACTGCGCATGTGATTGTAAAATAATATGTGAAAATGGCATAGTTGCATTACGGAATACGGGCATCATTGTAACAAATCTTTGAATAAATATACCATCAAATCTATACATGGATAGCGAGATGTGATTCCGTATTCTTCAAGCGCATGTCTTTAACATGAGCAATTTTGATTGAACTACATTTTTTCTTCAGGGGATTATAAGCATCTAAGATCATGGGCCGAAGTGCCTGTACTGATCCTTCCGTTTACTTTCTGAAAATCTCTTTCAGAGATCGAATAAACTGGCAACAACGGAGACCGTCGACCTTACGAAAAAAGAATATATTTTGTTGGGCATTATACGAACTATTTTAATTAATATAGCTAAATAAATGTTTCAAGTTTTACGTTCGGTACCGCGTTAGCTAAGTACTGCTTCAGACAGCAGGCTCCGGGCACAAAACGAAGCGTGTCTACAGCCCGTGCGTCTGGTTTATGCATGAAAACTTTGTTTAGTTGAAATGTGCAGTTATGATTGCCTAGCTCTGGGGGTAATTAATAGAGGTTTTGGGTCGACGGTTGTGCCCAAAGGCAGAATTATTCAGTCTTAGAATATCAGTTCGTGGTCACGTGTAAATAGCCGGCATGTAAATACTACATTACGACCGCTATGTAACGTGGCGTCTCATCGATTATAAAAAATATAACCATCGTCACTATTACATCCACACATTTCGTTTAAACAGGTATTTTTATATACATTTAAAATGAAGGCTCTAAAATATTATACATAGTTCTGTTATGGGCTTTTTCCCAAAGAAAATC
>NW_019215896.1:0-4073 GCF_002532875.2 Varroa jacobsoni | reverse complement strand
TATATATATAACAGCTCTTAACATGATTTGAAATTTTTTACAACTTGTTATCGGCATACGAATACAGTTGAGTCGAAAAATCAGACACCCCGAAGTGATGACAAAGTGATAATGTTATTCTTGCTTAAAACTAAAATTACAAAAACTTTGCAAGCTCTTATAGCATCAGTCTTCAAGCAACTGACTCAAACCATAGTATAACTTAAATCGGCAGTAATTGCATCAACGGCGAAATACAATAAAAAAGCAAACATCATCTTTGTGTATGTCAAATATCAGACACGAACTAATTGTTTTTATTGTATTTCGTCACCTAGAAGGCAGACCGAACGCTTGAGTGTCTTCAGAAAATACTAACAACATTACAGTGGTGTTTAGAGTGGAAAAAAAATGTTTGCCTAGCATAAATCAACTTTTTTTTTGTTCAGTTTAACCATTAATAGAAGTGGCTAACTATAGAATTGCCGCGTTTCTATAGGATATATTCATTCTGTCAAACTCCAGTTGATCATCAGACTAAAGGAACGAAGTGCGTTTACATTACGTTTGTTTGTATCTGTTTATATAGGTGTTTCTATTGTTTATGTGCTTATAATAATCATAACAACATTATAACTACTATTATTAGTATTATAATACTATCAAGTTAGGCATTTTGTATTAAAAGCAGGTTCAGCATCAAAAGCGTGTACTCCATAGAATAAAAAGCTGACACAGCAAAAACTCGAGAGTATCACTTGAAGACCTGGAAAGCCTGAAAGCTTGGTAGCCTACTAGTTACATATCGGAGTTGCCTAGTAGATTCAGCGTTAATGCCGATCCAAAAATAGCTAGGACCGTATATTGCCTAGTTATTTGTCTCCACGTTCTTCGGATTTAGGACACGATAGTTATCAAGACGTCGTTTCGGTTAGACAGACAATTGGAGTTGGTTGTATTGAACGCTTATTTCCCGAGCTCACTCTAGGCAAAAGCATCCTATCACGGCGTCCGTGCAAAGATTCTAGGTGGAAAATGATATTATCTTTGCACGTTTTTTGTAACCAATCTTTATCATGTCTTAGAATTATGATTGTGGAAATGTGGATGTAAATATGGGCGGTTCTTGGTTGTGCCTCTTTCGGTTATGGAAAAAAGGATGTATCTTTATTTTTTTGGATCAAAATTAAACGCGCGACCGGAAGTTTATGGCATGGGGCCTTCTGCGTGTAGAAACAAGAGCTTTTGCATAAATAGACGTTGATAATAATTAAAACAGGACTTGCATATATATCTTAGTTTCAAATAATTCGTCTCATTTCAGATCGACTACACAGAGGGTCATCATTGGAGGAGCAAAGTTCAGCAAAAGGATGGAGTACCTTCGTGACCCGCGCATCGCCAGGGTAAGTCGATTGCATTCGACGGAATTGTGTATCACTCAATGAAAATATATCGGGAAAAAGTGTTCCATAAAAACAAATTCCCACGTGTAGTTAGACGATGAACATTTCAGCACCCTCTGGAAAGCATGCTGGCTCTATACTAAAAATCAGACCTACTTAATGCGGCAGCTGGGTACTATGACGGACTTTTACACCATTTTTTTCTTTATCACTTGATCTAGTTAGCTAAGCTAAAGTCTGTCAGGCCAATTCATGTGCACGTCTTTCATAGGTGATATAATGATACCATTCTAGACTTGCACCTAATATACGGGCGCACTGATTTCGGCCGTATTACGAGGTGAAAAGCCGTTTTTAATGTGATCCAAAATCTGCCTGTTTTGCCTTTCATACTTTGTTATATCAAGAATTTTTCAGAAAAATTAGCACCCTTTATTAGGTTTACATCTTAATTTACTACTGCTCCTAATAAACCCCATAAAATTTAAAAAGGTCCCCAAAAATAAAAAAGGTGTGTTTTCGTCTGTGGCGTGTTCCAGTAATAAGCTTGCTAAGCGCTATTTTATACTATATATATATATATATATATATATATATATATATATATTGAGACGAATTCATCACAGCTGATTTTACTTTTACACCGTTGAATTATTATCGAAAGAAGGACCCACTTGACCCACTCGTTTCGCTTACTGTTTTCTGAACCGCCAATGCTCGTTCGCTTCAGTAGACGTACGTACGTCGATTTTCGTAGTTCCCTCTCAGCGTTCATTTTTCATTACAATGACAATTAAAAAAAAAAGATGACAATAAAAACAAAAATTGAAAAACTGCACTGCTACAGATTAACGATTGCCTACAGGCCTTGAATGAAATCAGCATTATCATGATGGCCGTAGCGACGCCTGCAGAGTAACAGTCGCAAACAGAAGGCAACGACAATAATAAAACTATCCCTTTAATAACATATGCAATGGACAATCAAGCAGCGAATGTTTGCCTGATTGCCCATGTCCTACAACTACAAGACTATGGTAGGCAAAACCCCCTAATGCAAGTTGATGTTTCAAGATTATACAACTTTATTCGACAACAGTAGTAATTAAAACAAAAATTTAATCGAATTAAAAAATTATCAGTAAAATAAATAAATTAAATAAGTTTAATGTTGGAAACTTCGCTTAGATAATTAAATGCCAAAATTCAAAACCATTTTAACTTTTAAACATTACTCCTATGCCTGGTGAATTAATAGAAAAAAGAAAAGTCTGAGAGATAGCTAGCGCACAGTTCAGACGCTACAAATGGTGCCTTTATGCTAATCATGAGGTTCTAGTATAGTGACGACATTTGTTTAATGATAGAGCATTTTCATGTATATGCTTACGTATACCATGTAATGCTCATGGCGACTATGGAAGTCATGTAAGAAATTTCCGCTCAAGGAGAACTCCCACATAATTAATAATTATAATACATAATTTCAAAAGGGCCGTTACCGCCCATCGAGGCGCTATGCGTCGTGGACTCACATTCAGATAAGTGCCACACGCGTAAGTACGCAATTCTTCGAGTAAGCTTTGCGTCTTTCTAGATTTCATCGCTCATATATTTTTCATTTTATAATCGTCTCACAGTCGTAGTTTATAATCGCAACAATAGATTGTTGAATTAAACGTTGGTAACTTTTGAATTTCCTCTGCGGTTGGCCATCGTGGTCATTTTAGTGTTCTTGTTTATATATATTTATATGCCGATTTTCGTTGTTATTAATATAATAACTTAGTTACTAAGATTCTATAGTGGTCTAATATTGTACGACCAATGGCATCACGTTATAACGCAGTATGGATAATAAAAATTCGAAACACTGAGGAAGGCTCTTAGTAAAGGCTGTGCTTGTCCGTGTAATAGCCTAGTGGATAACGTATTTGCCTACTAATCCTAGGAACATATTATCATAATGATATAGGTCCGAACCCGGGTATAGCCGGGCTTGTACTGGGAGCCAGTCGTCTGATGGAATGCCCAACGGCAATACCGGACGTAAAATGCGCAACAAGAGGGTTAATTGTGCCTATATTTCGCGTAAATACATCAGTTCCTATTGTTGGATAAAATGTTATCAAAAAGGAATTGATAGATGTCCATATGCTGGTGTAAGTTCGCAATCGGAATGTACTCAGTGGATTGCATTTATCACGATTATATGATATTGTTCTGTGTTAAATGAACGGCACTTTGTGTGAAGAACTGTATATCCACCACGGAAAGCGCAGACCCACATTTAATCAAAAGGCTAATAAAAATTATTCGATATCTTCGACCTGATCTTTCGACTTTATAATAGTAATAGTAGTAAAAATGCATTTAACATAGATGCCCACGGAACAGAGAACTTTTAACCTGTTGAACTTGTTAGAAAGCAGATCAACTATGGATATTGTTGGATGTTAAGCTGCGCGGTGATGTTTTGTTCTCGCTATGCACAGCTCTGTGGCTGGCACCGTTGACAGCTTGGTCGTCAACAAAAACATACGCTCTGTTTGCTTTAAGTTCAAAAATCATGAGATTACTTCGTTCAACAAGTTACACATGCAGATCGTACGCCGACACAAAAAGTACACATTTCGTCTTCCAGCAATGCGTAGTTCAACGGCCTAATATATATATATATATATATAG
>NW_019215895.1:0-4079 GCF_002532875.2 Varroa jacobsoni | reverse complement strand
CATTACGTAGAATAGTATTTCCCATGAAGACCGTTGTTATCAAAATTTCTACTAGGCTTTCTAAGTTCCATCATTCTTAATTGTCCTCATCGGCCTCGTTCTGTTCCGTCATTGTTTCTGCGTTTCTTGTTATTGCCCCGTTTTTGCTGTTGTTTTTGTTATTGTTAGTATCATAAATTCTATTCTAATAATTAGTTCCATCATCCCCACCATCGCCATTATAGTTGTTGATGGTATTATTCGCACGTTAAATTATACTTTCATCTTAAATATTTCACGCCTATGGGACAGTTTGCACGGTATACCCCAACTTTCACAATTCACGTCGACTGCTCATCGTGTCTGTTTACTCTTCATTATTTGTCGTCTGTCTTCTAGTTCCATTAAGTGTCTTTATATCGCAGTGTTTTGTTATTATATTTGTTATAATCATAATAGTATGATATATCAATATACATTCGCTTCTATTATGCTGTCCTACAAGACCAAAATTGGTGATTTTTGTTACTTTCGTTCTCCTGCTCAATTTCCTCTATAGAGAAAACTGGCCCTTTAGAACACATTCAGTCACGGTTTGCTCCCTCTCTGGGGATCGGTACATTAGAGATATGTCACACATACCGTATTCTAATATTCACCAGTAGACCAAAGTAACCTTCCAGGTTTTACGTTGCAACTTACCTATAAAACTAAACGCATATATGATGTCTCAGTAGGATCGTGCGCAATAATCCGTACATTTCAACTTGAAATTCAATAAATTGGATAACACAACAAGGAATTTGTAGCAAGTAAAAACAAATGACATTTTCGTGCAGTATGTATAGCTGTTGCTACAAAAGTTGAACGCAATACGTTGGGTATTATAGGTGCAGCAGAAAAATTATCGTTGTTGTTGTTGTTGTTGGCTGAAGCGGTATCGTTCGTTCTTCATTTGAGTTACAATTATTGTTGATTTTTTTCCATACTTTGGCCCTTACATTTTCTTTTTTGACTCGATTCCAATCGAATGTTTGAAGACTGTGAAGATTAAGAGGACGTCTTTCCTCCCCATATAAAACCGTTTGTCGAAGTACAACTTGAAAAAAACAGTCGTTCATCTACCATACAGACACATCATTTAAATAAATAGTGTTTCTTATTAGTAAGCCAATGAATATCTTTTGTTTTATTGTTATTGTTGCTATTTTAGCCGAGACATTGCACAGTTATACGTAACTAGTTTACTAGAAAAACGAAAAGCTTGACCTAATTTTCGCGAAATGAAAGGTAATGATGCCCGATCAACTAACAACCCTAAGGGGTTAGTGTACATGTCAATACTACCATTATCAATTATAAGTCAAATCCTTGAATAGAGAAACACGCCGGTTACAGAAATTTAAGTGATCGTCTATACGATTATTTAGTGGTAATAACAGTATCTTACACTTGAAAAGTACACCGGAATACGTACACACGGAGCGGGGGGATGCATATATGTGGAATTATAGAATTCATCGCCTTCAGAAGCTAGCATTGCGATGTATCTGGCTTTGTTTTTCTCCTGTGTCATATGGTGTCGCTTTCTTCTACGTCTTTCTATTTAAAGAATATTATTAATAAATACATAATATAATACATACGAGAGGCTCGGAATCATGGTAAAGGTAGTTCATAGCATCGTAGTCGAACGTGATAGCCAGCCTTTGGCTCGTTATCTGTCTGTATCTTGTCTTTCTTCTTTTCATTTCCCATAACTCTGAAGCATGGAACAAAAAATACAAGTCACGAGCTCATCGAATGCGGATGCGTTTCGAACGCCCTCATATACTCATAGATACACATATTCTATATATATATATATATATTGTTTATGATTAATTTGTGGGTAAGTGAGTTCGCATGATACCGGATCCAGGGGCATTGTGGGGGTCTGCGACATAGGGCATAGCATTGGAAACGCTCGTATTCAAAGATAAACAGAGTTGCTCTATCCTACCATATACTGCGGCAAACAGACACCCCAGTCAAACATACAGCCTCTCAGCACGATCTCAATCACATCCGTTTGGGACGCGCGGCAAGCGATGAGACTTTTGGTTTCAGTCAATGTGTAACGCAATGCGCAGTCGGTCCTCATCCGTTAGTCATATTCACTCGGTTTGATTCTATTTTTTTTTTTTGTTTTTAGGACGGCGTCACATTACTGACTCTGTTAGATTGCTATTATGTCATTGGCAATAGCTTATCATCGTTCATAGATTTTAATAATGATTGGTAGTGACAGTTGTCCAAGTTGCCCACCCACTGAGGGCAAACAGCTATCAGGGACATCAACGATTCTTTTACGAATGATTGCCGTAAGTAAGCATGTGTAGAAGTTTAGTGGCATAGTTTATATATAATCTTATTTGATTATTATCATCATAATGACGATATATGTATATATATTAAACGATGCGTGTGAATGTTATTATAATCATATTCATAATAACTGCTCGCCTAGTACACACTCCATTTATGGACGACAATATGGGACGACAAAATATGGACGTCATGTTGGTTTTTTGCTTACCGTATTAATTTCACTTTCTACCTTCTACAAATAACCGCTAATCGCGACCTCAGAATCCCACAAGTCACACAGACGTCGACCAAACAAGAGAACATCATTGAATTAAGGCGGATCAATGGGAACCCAGCTTAAATAGGCGACTTTTTAGGCAAAGTTGCTTGACCGCTTGCATTACAGCCTTCATAAGACCCATTTACCTATGTCGCGCACATTCTGCCTTGCACACGTTACTTTTATCTTTATTTTTTAGCGTCCGCTCCGTCTGCTAGCACTTAAACATTTATTTCATGGCCTTGATTTTATCAGGTTAAGGTATTCGGCACGTCTGTCCGTTCATAATTTCTGTTTAACCAGTCTTACGTTTATATATGTATATATAATTTTCGTAGTATTTTACAGAATTGGATAGTCATAATAGCAAACTCATTATTGTAAGGTTTACCGAAAGCCCGCGATTCCAAGCAGATCTCGAGCGATGGTATTAGTTTTCTTTTTATGGCGGTGATTAGTCCAATTACAAATTGTGCAAAAGATTTTTCTCTAGAAATTCGAATGGAGTGTGTAATTATTAAATGTACTCTGATTCTTTTGGACGTAAACTCTGTTCAGGTCGACTGCAGGTAATTGTTGTTGTACGGCAACTGGTCCAGTGTCTCGGACGTCTGGGGATTGGTACACAGTAATCGTCCCTCTATGGACATCGACTTTGTTTAAACAGCCATGAGGTATGGCTAACGTGCGAAGTGTTGTTCTTACTTGTTGCCGTTTTTTGTTGTGATTGTTATATAATTAGCACCTTGCTGTTTGGATCGGAGTGGGGCGAGGTCGGGGACCTCTTCGTCGGTTCGCGTTTCGATGCCCTCAGCGATTCATTGATCACTCAAGCTGTTTGTCGTTTTCGATGTTACGGGTGCCGTAATAATTGTTTTTAATCGGCTACGTATATTGGCATGCAGGGTTAGATACTGCATTGTTCCATATGGGCAGGCAGAAAAATATTGCACTAGTAATATGCTGCTATTGTTGTAAAACGGAATAATTTACGGCTCCCATCTCTGTATGTTACTATTATTCTTCATTATATAGTGAAGTAGCTTCGCCTATGAACATTCTTTGATCATTGTGGGCGGGTCATGTTCACCGGCAGTTGGCTACGCACCGTATCTGCCAATGGCCGTTTATAATCATCGTGTATATAGTAAAGACCGTGCCAAGAAGGGGTAGCTGTGCTAGCAACAATAAGAACATTGATACCTTCTTGTATCCACGCCTTTCGGTAACAAATGGGCAAAAAATTAAACGAAAAAATCGCACCAAAGCTAACGGGGACGCGATCCTGCTAAAATTAATCGTAATTACACATGTTCAACTGTCAATAGACGCCTTTCGACTGAATCTTATTTGGTGCGTTAGCATTATTACTAGGAATTCTACTATTGCTTACCAGTATTCATTGTTATAGTAGCAGCGTTGCTTACCAATGTTGTCACTGTCATAGAAATTATTTCAGTAATTTGAAGGA
>NW_019215893.1:0-4130 GCF_002532875.2 Varroa jacobsoni | reverse complement strand
TTTCGTCTACCTCGATCGTCACATCGTCCCTTCTTGATTGCATAGGGAATAAGTCCCTTACCGCTTTCCTCACCATATCTGGGGGGATTGGTGGTGATCTTCTCTTTATTTTGTTCATTACTATTTGATACGGAAGTCCGAAAACGTCTCGGTCGACCTCCTCTATGAGTTTTTTCCAGGATTTTTCTTTACTACGTCTTATACTTTTTCTCAGTTTGTTTCGAGCTTCCTGATATTCCCGAAGTTGCTGTGCTGCTCTTTGTTCCGTATCCGGTTGTAAGCTGTTCGTGCGTTTTTGCCAGCTTCTTGTTCTTGTATATGTGCGTCTTTTCTTCACGCATATTTTCCTGAGTTCTGCAATTTCTCTATTCCACCAGTGTTTTGGGCGGTGCTGTAATCTATCTGTGAGCCGTCGCCGGTCTGCTTTTGTGCATGCATCTATCATGAGCTGGCTGAGTTGTTGCGCTGCTATATGTATTCCTTCGTTTCTTGTGTCACTTAACATGATTTGATCGCATTTTTCCTCTAATTCTCTGCACAGGATTTGTTGATCTAGTTTCCTAGCTTGCCATCTTCTCGTCTTTCCCTGTGCCCCTTCTGCTGGTCCTGTGTGTTTTATCTGGAAGAATATGTAGTGGTGGTCACTGCCGCTTTCTTCTTTGTTCAAGACTTTCCATCCTGTTGTGGATGCTGCTGCTTCGTTGTTTACCATGGTAATGTCTATGTGTGATGGGTATCCGCCGTGTTCACACGTGGGTGCCTTTCCGTCATTAAGCACTGCCAGTCCCTCCGTTGCTAGCCACTCTAGGGTCATTATCCCTCTTCTTTCATTCCTTCCGCTGCCCCATATTATATTCTTTGCGTTAAAATCTCCTGTGATTATTATCTTTTTCCTATTGTCGTGTTGCTTTAGACTTTGTCCTATTTCCTCTAGGAATTTTTTGTATTCTTCTATTGGTTTATTGGGCGAGAAGTAGCATGTGTATAGCACCGCTACGTGCTCGATCTCCACCCATGCGAAACCATTTCCTGCTCCTTTCCCTCTTATTACCACATCCCTCATGCCACTCCAATATATTGCTGTATCCTTTTTATCATCCACTACTACAATTCCTTTATCGTTAGCTATTCTTTTGTAATTTGGTTCTGATAATAGGCCCAGATGTATTCCGTATTTTTGGGTTGTAATTTCTAGTAGATCATGTGCTACAGATGAACGGTTGAGGTTGATCTGAATTATTTTGACCTCCATTTTGCTTATTCTTTTGTGTCCTGCTCCTCCGTTTGTCTTGTTATCCTTAGTTCCTCAGTTGTCCGTTTCGCCGTCTTTTTTTCTTTTGGTGTTATGAAGTTTTCTTCGTCCGTCGTTGGCCTTTTTGTTCTCTTTTCCCTCCTCCTTATTTCCTCTTTTCTTTCTTTCTCTGTACATCCGTTTTCCTCTCTTGTTTTTATTTCTTCTGGTCCTGTGGGGGAACCGGGATAGGATTTCATTGCTGTCTTGTTGCTGTTGTGTTTACGTTTGGTCTGGTCCACCATGTCGCGGTATCTGGGGCACCGCATTGATGTGGCCCTATGGCCTTCCGTGTCACATTCGTAACAAAAAGGGATCGCTCTTTCGCAGACATATGCCGTATGCCCTGTGTTCCCACAGTTGTAGCACCTCTTCCCTTCTGCTGTTGATTTTTCAACGCATTCATAGGCTTTATGTCCTACTTTTTGGCATCTGTAGCAGGTTGGTAGCCTGATCCATTCCCTTATCTTACATCTGTATGGTCCAACCTGTATCGCTTTTCTTTCCCTTATGTTCTTTGCCAATGCTGTTGGTATTTGTAACAGTGAGTACCAGCTGTTCTTCGACTGTCGGGGGTTTCCAGCTATTATTTCCGTATTTTCTGGTAATCCCAACGCCGTTTTAATATCGCTTGCTATCTTTATTCCCGTAGCCAACGGATCTACGTCCCATAAGGCCAGTGTGTGCTTGCTTATCCTCGTGCTTACCTCCATTTTCATGCCCTCCTCTTTTTTAAGTATATTGGCAATTTTTATGGCTTCATCCTTTGTGCTTCCCTGTATTTTGAGTATGACGTCTCCTCCAACTCCTTGGGAGACTCCTATCTTACTTTCTATCTTTGTGGGACCTATTTTTGCTCTGACTCCCGTCAGCACCTCGCTGTAGGATCTATTCTCTCCTGCTCTTATTCTAATTGTTGTAGTCTCTTCATTGCTTCTTCCTTGTATTATCGATTTTTTGTGCTCCCTCTTTTCCATATTGTGTTTTTGTGTGTTCTCCTTTTGATCTCTACATATGCTGATATCGCACCCGAAGTATCTGCCGTAAACCTCTAACAGTTTTCTGGTGTTTTCCGTATCTGCCTGTTCAGTTATCTTTACTATTGGTGTTTCTTGTCCTCTTTCTTCCTTAAGTGTCTTGACTACTTTCTTAATGACTTTTGTTAGTCCTTCCTCTGTCTCTTCTTTATTTATGACTCCTATTACTATGTTAATTTTTGCTTTTTCCGGTGTTACTTCTCCTTCCGCTTGCCCCGTCATGAGGTTGAAGGAGCTTCTACTCTTGATTAATGCTACACTTCCTGCTGTCAGTTTTTCTGCCTCCTTTGTTCCACTGACATGGGCATCAAGTTGTTTAAGCATCCTTCGGTCCTTCTCAAGGTTTTTTTCGATTATTATCGCTCCAGTATCTTTAATATTCGTTATGTTTTCCTCTATTATTTTGACCCTTTTAAATACTTGCTTGGGCCATTTCTTCCTGGCCACTCGCTTGAAGTCTTCTTCTGTTTTGACCGTTGCTAGTTCCATTTCTATTTCTTCTTCTATCCTTTTGTCTTCTATTTCTTGTAGTCGTTCTTTATCAGTCTTTTCTTTACATCTCTTGCACATAATGTCCTCTCTATTTCTTTTTTGTGTGTCTTTTTCTTCGTGGCCATTCATCCCGTCTAGGATTTCCTGTTGTTCCAGTTCTGGTATCTTATCTTTTAGCTCTTCGAGGCTGTTTCTTCGTTCCAGTTCGGCCTTTTTCCTTAGCCCTTCGGTTCTTTTCAAGGTTCTAACCGCTCTGGCCAGTTGTCTTGCGTTTTCCTTTATGTCATTTGGTGTGACTTTATGTTTTTTGCATAGTATTTCCAGAATTCCTGTGAGCTTTTTGACTGTGTCTATGGCTTCGTCAACGCTTTTGGATTCTGTTCGTACTTCTTCTTTGTTTTCTTTTCGTCTCTTATCTGTTGGGCTTATGTCCTCCGTATTATTCATCGAAAATATTTCTTCCATGGTTCTTTTCCTTGTCCCGGCCTGTTCCTGTATTTTGTTTGGGCTCCTCCCTATATGGTTTATATGCATCTCCTTTTTATGTCCTTCTTCCTCTGTTCTTCCTTGTTTTCTCTCTTCTTGCGTCTCTTCTCTTTTTTCAGGAATGGGGGTTCCTTTCGCCAGTGGCACTGTGATACCGGCATTTGCATTAGTCTTGTCTTCCATTTTTTCTGTTTATGTTGTTCTTTAGTGGGTCACAAGACAGCGTGGCTTATTCAAGCCGTTTCCTTTTGACAATTATCGAAGGGTGGGGGTTTACAGGCGTGTGGCCTCAGCAATGCCCCCCGCGTATTGCTGCAGGGCCCCTTCCGGTCGTCATCCGGCACTACAACAATAGCGGGATTTTCGGTCAGTTGATGGGGCAGCCAGGTGATGTTGACTAGACGCCCGGGCCCCTGTACTACCTGCCAGCCCGTCAGTGCCCCACGGTTTTAGAGCGGTACCCTCACGTCTTAACCCGCCCAACAATTTGTCTTAATTCTACCGGCTCTCCTAATCCGACACTTTCCGTCATCGCTCCCCTGCTCTTGGCACCGTTGAAGCCCTCAGTTTGAGCTTTCCTCCGCCGCCCGAGTTCTTAGGGTCCCTTGTTTCTTTTCTCCATAGGTGTGTATGGGGACGATGGGTCTGTCCCTAAGGTTGGTTTTGGTCCGCGCCGGGTATATTCCCCGGTACCCGTCATATCTGACAGGCCTTCCCCTATCCGCCACCTGGGGACGCGCCCGGTCGGGGTCCAACAACCCCTTCCGTTCGTTATCTTACTTTCTTCTTTCAACGAGCGGAACACGCCGGGATCGAGAACCGTC
>NW_019215891.1:0-4146 GCF_002532875.2 Varroa jacobsoni | reverse complement strand
TTCGTCTACCTCAATCGTCACATCGTCCCTCCTTGATTGCATTGGGAATAAGTCTCTTACCGCTTTCCTCACCATATCTGGGGGGATTGGTGGTGATCTTTTCTTTATTTTGTTCATTACTATTTGATACGGAAGTCCAAAAACGTCTCGGTCGACCTCCTCTATGAGTTTTTTCCAGGATTTTTCTTTACTACGTCTTATACTTTTCCTCAGTTTGTTTCGAGCTTCCTGGTATTCCCGTAGTTGTTGTGCTGCTCTTTGTTCCGTTTCCGGTTGTAAGCTGTTCGTGCGTTTTTGCCAGCTTCTTGTTCTTGTGTATGTACGTCTTTTTTTCACGCATATCTTCCTGAGTTCTGCAATTTCTCTATTCCACCAGTGTTTTGGGCGGTGGTGTGATCTATCTGTGGGCCGTCGCCGATCTGCTTTTGTGCATGCATCTATCATGAGCTGGCTGAGTTGTTGCGCTGCTATATGTATTCCTTCGTTTCCTATGTCGCTTAGCGTGATTTGCTCGCATTTTTCCTCTAATTCTCTACACAGGATTTGTTGGTCTAGTTTCCTAGCTTGCCATCTTCTCGTCCTTCCCTGTGCTCCTCCTGCTGGTCCTGTGTGTTCTATTTGGAAGAATATGTAGTGATGGTCACTGCCACTTTCTTCCTTATTCAGAACTTTCCATCCTGTTGTGGATGCTGCTGCTTCGTTATTTACCATAGTAATGTCTATGTATGATGGGTGTCCGCCGTGTTCACACGTGGGTGCCTTTCCGTCATTAAGCACTGCCAGTCCCTCCGTTGCTAGCCACTCTAGGGTCATTGTACCTCTTCTATCGTTTCTTCCGCTGCCCCATATTATATTCTTTGCGTTAAAGTCTCCTGTGATTATTATCTTTTTCCTATTGTCGTGTTGCTTTAGGCTTTGTCCTATTTCCTCTAGGAATTTTTTGTATTCTTCTGTTGGTTTATTGGGCGAGAAGTAGCATGTGTATATCACCGCTATGTGCTCGATCTCCACCCATGCGAAACCATTTCCTGCTCCTTTCCCTCTTATCACTACATCCCTCGTGCCGCTCCAATATATTGCGGCATCCTTTTTGTCATCCACTACTACAATTCCTTTATCGTTAACTACTCTTTTGTAATTTGGTTCTGATAGTAGGCCCAGATGTATGCCGTATTTTTGGGTTGTAATTTCCAGTAGGTCATGTGCTATAGATGAACGGTTGAGGTTGATCTGAATTAGTTTAACCTCCATTTTGCTTATTCTTCTGTGTCCTGCTCCTCCGTTTGCCTTGTTATCCTTAGTTCCTCAGTTGCCCGCTTCGCCGTCTTTTTGGCTGTTGGTGTTATGAAGTTTTCTTCGTCCGTCGTTGGCCTTTTTGTTCTCTTTTCCCTCCTCCTTATTTCCTCTTTTCTTTCTTTCTCTGTATATCCGTTTTCCTCTCTTGTTTTTATTTCTTCTGGTCCTGTGGGGGAACCGGGACAGGATTTTATTGCTGTCTTGTTGCTGTCATGTTTACGTTTGGTCTGGTCCACCATGTCGCGATATCTGGGGCACCGCATTGATGTGGCCCTATGGCCTTCCGTGCCACATTCGTAACAGAAAGGGATCACTCTTTCGCAGCCATATGCCGTGTGCCCTGTGTTCCCACAGTTGTAGCACCTCTTCCCTTCTACTGTTGATTTTTCAACGCATTCGTAGGCTTTATGTCCTACTTTTTGGCATCTGTAGCAGGTTGGTAGCCTGATCCATTCCCTTATCTTACATCTGTATGGTCCAACCTGTATCGCTCTTCTTTCCCTTATTTTCTTTGCCCAGGCTGTTGGTACTTGTAACAGTGAGTACCAGCTGTTCTTCGACTGTCGGGGGTTTCCAGCTATTATTTCCGTATTTTCTGGTAATCCCAACGCCGTTTTAATATCGCTTGCTATCTTTGTTCCCGTAGCCAACGGATCTACGTCCCATAAGGCCAGCGTGTGCTTGCTTGTCCTCGTGCTTACCTCCATTTTCATACCCTCCTCGTTTTTAAGTATATTGGCAATTTTTGTGGCTTCATCCTTTGTGCTTCCCTGTATTTTGAGTATGACGTCTCCTCCAGCTCCTTGGGAGACTCCTATCTTACTTTCTATCTTTGTGTGTCCTATTTTCGCTCTGACTCCCGTCAGCACCTCGCTGTAGGATCTATTCTCTTCTGCTCTTATTCTAATTGTTGTAGTCTCTTCGTTGCTTCTTCCTTGTATTATCAATTTTTTGTGCTCCCTCTTTTCCATATTGTGTTTTTGTGTGTTCTCCTTTTGATCTCTACATATGCTGATATCACACCCGAAGTATCTGCCGTAAACCTCCAACAGTTTTCTGGTGTTTTCCGTATCTGCCTGTTCAGTTATCTTTACTATTGGTGTTTCTTGTCCTCTTTCTTCCTTAAGTGTCTTGACTACTTTCTTAACGACTTTTGTTAGTCCTTCCTCTGTCTCTTCTTTATTTATGACTCCTATTACTATGTTAATTTTTGCTTTTTCCGGTACTACCTCTCCTTCCGCTTGCCCCGTCATGAGGTTGAAGGAGCTTCTACTCTTGATTAATGCTACACTTCCTGCTGTCAGTTTTTCTGCCTCCTTTGTTCCGCTAACGTGGGCGTCAAGTTGTTTAAGCATCCTTCGGTCCTTCTCGAGGTTTTTTTCGATTATTATCGCTCCAGTATCTTTAATATTCATTATGTTTTCCTTTATTATTTTAACCCTTTTAAATACTTGCTTGGGCCATTTCTTCCTGGCCACTCGATTGAAGTCTTCTTCTGTTTTGACCGTTGTTAGTTCCATTTCTATTTCTTCTTCTATCCTTTTGTCTTCTATTTCTTGTAGTCTTTCTTTATCAATCTTTTCTTTACATCTCCTGCACATAATGTCCTCTCTATTTCTTTTTTGTGTGTCCTTTTCCTCGTGCCCATTTATCCCGTCTAGGATTTCCTGTTGTTCCAGTTCTGGTATCTTATCTTTTAGCTCTTCGAGGCTGTTTCTTCGTTCCACTTCGGCCTTTTTCCTTAGCCCTTCGGTTCTTTTCAGAGTTCTAACCGCTCTGGCCAGCTGTCTTGCGTTTTCCTTTATGTCATTTGGTGTGACTTTATGTTTTTTGCATAGTATTTCCAGAATTCCAGTGAGCTTTTTGACTGTGTCTATGGCTTCGTCAACGCTTTTGGATTCTGTTCGTACTTCTTCTTTGTTTTCTTTTCGTCTCTTATCTGTTGGACTTATGTCCTCCGTATTATTCACCGAAAATATTTCTTCCATGGCTCTTTTCCTTGTCCCGGCCTGTTCTTGTATTTTGTTTGGGCTCAGCCCTATATTGTTTATATGCATCTCCTTTTTATGTCCTTCTTCCTCTGCTCTTCCTTGTTTTCTCTCTTCTTGTGCCTCTTCTCTTTTTTCAGGAATGGGGATTCCTTTCGCCAGTGGCACTGTGATACCGGCATTTGCATTAGTCTTGTCTTCCATTTTTTCTGTTTATGTTGTTCTTTAGTGGGTCACAAGACAGCGTGGCTTATTCAAGCCGTTTCCTTTTGACAATTATCGAAGGGGGGGGGGTTTACAGACGTGTGGCCTCAGCAATGCCCCCCGCGTATTGCTGCAGGGCCCCTTCCGGTCGTCATCCGGCACTACAACAATAGCGGGATTTTCGGTCAGTTGATGGGGCAGCCAGGTGATGTTGACTAGACGCCCGGGCCCCTGTACTACCTGCCAGCCCGTCAGTGCCCCACGGTTTTAGAGCGGTACCCTCACGTCTTAACCCACCCAACAATTTTGTCTTAATTCTACCGGCTCTCCAAATCCGACACTTTCCGTCATCGCTCCCCTGCTCTTGGCACCGTTGAAGCCCTCAGTTTGAGCTTTCCTCCGCCGCCAGAGTTCTTAGGGTCCCTTGTTTCTTTTCTCCATAGGTGTGTATGGGGACGATGGGTCTGTCCCTAAGGTTGGTTTTGGTCCGCGCCGGGTATATTCCCCGGTACCCGTCATATCTGACAGGCCTTCCCCTATCCGCCACCTGGGGACGCGCCCGGTCGGGGTCCAACAACCCCTTCCGTTCGTTATCTCACTTTCTTCTTTCAACGAGCGGAACACGCCGGGAACCTAACCTAACCTAACCTAACCTAAC
>NW_019215888.1:0-4171 GCF_002532875.2 Varroa jacobsoni | reverse complement strand
ATCACACAGCAAAGTAACAGCACGAGGGCGGAGAATAGCAGCATCGATGCGTGGAGTGGCATTGGCGGCGGCCTGTTCGCCCTTTGGTCGGTTGCCTGGTTGAACTAACACTCATTTTATCTTATTATAGCCGATTCGAAGCCACGGCCTGTGGCGTTCCATGGGGATGTACGCGCGATTTCTTTGTGTGAGGGTTTGGGTGCAGTTAGTCCATCGTTGTACTACGACTGCTATTTCGGAACAAATGTCCCTGAATTGATCAGTGGTTTCTTCGACAAGCTCAGTTCGCATACAATTCCTATGTGTGACAATGGAGACCATCAGTTTATTTTTGTATTGCTCAATGCAGAGAAAATCACGATGAGTCAAAGGAGTTTAAAGGACTTCTGACTCGCTGCTATCAATTGTAATTTTTTTCTTTTGTTTGAATCTTACCAGTGTTCGTGGTTACAGTAAGTCTATCTAAAAATTAGCTATGCACAGATTCATCGACCGAGCCCCCACATACCGACCTATGCACGCAGAGATACACACACGCATGTGTATGTGTACGGTTCGAACGAGTTGTCGACAATGTGCGTCTGAGATTATCTTTAAGGACCACTATTTTCAATAACTGGAACAACAATGTTCGATCATGTGTAAAAAAAATAGGCACGGTGTCCAGGCTTCACTGGTAACGCGACTGAAACTATAGGTATCTAAGATAGTATTTAAGGTTTTGCTTCAAGATGGTAAGATGCACTTCAACAAGCTTTCCCTATTTTTGGGTTCTCGAAATCAGCTTTTCCATCCGTTATACTTTTTCAGCTTATATGCTCTTATGTGGCAACGCAATTGAATCTTGGCATAGCTCAAGCCTTGCCTCATGTTTACATATGCAGTACGATCCTAAAAATTTTCCGGCTACCGGCGATACTATTCTATAGTTTTCATATTGTGCTTGGAGTTCACTAGAAAGATTAATAATATTCCGCAACATATTACTTTAGAATACATGTAATGACGGTATTAATTTAATGAAAAATATAACGTTTTAGTCGAGCCCTAGCAGCAGATTCGTATATTGTGTATTTGCCGTCACTCGTTACGACCTTCTGGTATCTCCCAACCACCTTATTCATTCAGTCTTTATAGAAATTTCAAGGTTTGATGTTGACGAACTCGCTGACACCGTTATCATCTTCAAATGTACTGTTAGGAATTAAATTCGTTAAAAAATGTGAGAAGTGGTAATCTTTCAACGCAGGTCTTAGGAGTATGATAAATAAATCCAGCTCTGAACAACCTTCGCTGTGTGTGGTCTGGCACTGTCGTGAGGCAGAATGACGCTCCGTTGCTTATCGGGTCTTTTCTGTTAGGCTACTTTGATCTGTGCCGATTTTTTAAAAATTTTTTTTCGAGCACTTCTTAGTATATAAGACCCTTGCAGTTCTATCAGACGGAAATTATGCTTTTTTCAGAAAGGAGACCTAATTGGACTCTGAGATTAGGCGTTGCTTTCGGAACTACCTATCGCTTTCTCCGCTTAATATCGACGTGAAGATTCTAATTTCTGTCACCGAAATTATATAATGAAGTCTGTCATTAGGGCTGCATAATGCCGACCATTTTTTTTTTCAATGTGCTTTTCACTCAACTTGCGAGAGCTAATTTTTAGGTAAATACCGTAGACTCAAAATGCATACAAAAGCCAGTACTATGGCTGCAGCCTGCTTTGTCAGCTCACGCCTTGATTACCAACTGCCCTTTATGAGGTTCTCGTACACGTCGACTACAAAAGGCGTGCCCTTGTCGCATGATGTTATGACTGAACGTCTTTGAGACGAGGAGTCCATATGTTGCAGGACACGAGTATCTCGGACTGCTCCGGCAGATTTTTCACGATGGCGGTGCGTAAAACAGAACAGATGTATTGTTTTTCACCAAACAGATTCACTCTTCGAGCCTTAACAGGGGCACAATGAAATTACAACGAGTTTGTGGCACGAACAAACACTTTAGAATAGTGTATAGAGCTAAACAAACAGTACGAGAGCTAAAAAAAGAATTTGCCAGAAACGGCAATTGGTTATCTCTTGCTTCTAATAGTATGATGTACTAAATTATATCATGTTGGCTAATATATATATATTTTCTCTGAAACCATACATCCACGTTCCTGCTTGCCCTGACTGTTCTGCTGTTAGTGATATGCCTGATAACAATACATGTTATAAAGAAAATCCTGTGGGGAAAGTCTTTTGGCCCGGGCATGCCAATCAATCTAATGGTTCTAAGAATTTTGTTATCATAAAAGCAATGCTGCAAGATACGTACATACTCTGTATAATATAATAATACAGCTGCTTCCTTTACCTGTTCAGATGAGTGGATGCACTTCAAAGTAATTGTCAGTCACAGAACTAACTGTTAACGCCTATCCTAGGTTTTTAATTGGAAAAAAAAGATAGCGAAGTGCTCAGTGTCATAATTTACTGTTCGAGTCTATTATAGAAACATAATAGTTCTGTAAACCGGACTTTTATTGATAGTAATTGAAAAAAATATACGATACGTTTAGCCTGAATGTAACTGGATATGACAACGATCTTACGGAGGCGATTCTGGCTGGGTTGTCTAACCTCCGTCCCGATTCCATTATAGCTGTTAGGGTAGCTAACAATACCCCTGTATGCCTTAACGCTGCGGACGTGTCTTTATAATAATCTTGCAACTAAAACCTAATTCTGAATCTCTTATGCGGCATAATGTGAAGAACTTGAATGATCGGCTTACGGATTCGTAATCTGTGGCGTACACACTAGGCGACACGGGCTTGAAATGAAATTTGTCTGTAAACAATGGGTCATCAAGCTCAGATATGATGGTGTGTACCAAAAATTCTTGCGATCTCAAACGAATGAACCTTCTACTTAAATACATATTTATGATGTCTCACTCACTTGGGCTACGCGAATCTCTAGAAAGTTCACAGAAGATTGATACAAGGCCAAAAATGTACGTGTGCTTCATATAAAATAATGACGGTTGAACGATCAATGTCGTATCGTTGCGTTCGTTCCAACTATTCTATTGTATTTACGACGTACTTATAAATGGCGCATAATGGCCTAAATCATTAAATGTTTTTAGTAATGTTTTAATGTGTGCGAAGATGTGAGAAGTATGAAATGTAGGTGAAAGTTCATATGTGCTTATGCAGTGGCTGTCACGAGTGACACCAATCGAAGCTCCGATGGTCTACTTCGGTACGTGCTAACAAAGATTGAAGCACTTGAGTTTGTTCGTGTGAATTCTGAAGAGTCCTTTGGATACGAATAGATGGGATGCATAGGGTTAAACAAAACAATTTTTACCAAGATGATCGCGCTTGTCCAAATAGTGAGGTCGGTATCTTTAGCTAATTTTCATAATGCAACTACGGTAATCTCTTACATGAGTTATTCAGGGTGGTTTGAGATTACATGTCGGGGAAGCTTGACACATGCTTTCAGAAACGCAAACAACAAAGAAGAAACATCGGTCGCTGTCATGAGAACTAACATCTCAATGCGCAGGTCCATAGGTGCCTTGGTAAATGCAAGGCCAATGGGTTGTGAGAGAGGCCGTTTATGGCGGTACTGAAAGGCTCGAAAATTGTGCTGTGAGTCCTTCAACTGTATGCTTATCACTAATCAATGCATCGAAAATGACGCGTTAACTAGCCAGTATTCGGTGGGCGGCGGAAATACGGGTGCTGCAGGAAGGATAGGAGGTCAATGGGTTCACCCTCAACAATGGTACACTAAGTGCGGGGGATCATGACGAATCCTTGTAAGATCAGCTAAGGCCTTCGTATTTCCAAGCAATCATTAGGGCGACCGTATACCGACCGTTGGTGAACTACTTTCCGGACAGAAGTATGTGGGGGCATGTAAGTGCGTAAGCAGCGGCTTGTAAACGAAGCCCACAACAATGCAACAACAGATCTTCAGGTCCACTGCTGGATGAAGTGAGCGTTAATTTTATTAGGAAAGGGGAACAGCCGTGATTGCTATGTGTACCAAGACAACACGATGTTTGGGATGAAATATTATAATATTCACTTAACAATAAGGAAACTTTTACTTCCATGTCAGTATAAAACGAATCGAGATGCAGTACGTAGACGGTAGACGATAATGCTATA
>NW_019215887.1:0-4171 GCF_002532875.2 Varroa jacobsoni | reverse complement strand
TGCGAAATGGCTCCGACCAAATACGTGGGCATCATGCATGCCCGTGCACACACAGAACGGGGTGGAGTCGTCGAGATTCCTTGCTAGCGTACAAAATTAAGCCTAATTATCAATGACGGACGACGAAAGCATATATATGGCTTACGTTTTAGCATGCATTCATTAGTCGTTGATGTGGTGTGATACCTTCTGGCGACTTCTCATTAATCCTCAGCAAACCTTAGGCTAGAACTGCGAATTGAGAAATCTAGGAAACATGAGTTGTGCACGGATGGACGCTCATGATTATGATCGTACGTTTGGCGTTCCGTTACTATGCAGCACAATCAAAAGAACGAAACTTGCATAAACTTCCAACCAAAGTTTTCTCTAGCCAACTATAAATCACAGAAAAGACTAACTATATAGTATAATAAGCGTACATTGATCAGCAGCGATCCATCGCAATTTGCTTGTTTTCTTATTAGTATATAATAACATAATTGTTGTGCTTTCTTCTATGTAAGAAGCGTGCGGCTTTATCAATGAGCTATCTGCTATCATTTTCTGTAGTCGGAGATCTGAAAGCAAACTGCACACTACACAGAGCTGACTGAGGTTGAGACGAATCCTATGTACCATTAAGGGCTATAATAAAAATACAATGACGAATTATACTAATAGACAAGGATAATACCGCTCGAAAGTATTTATACAGAGCAGGAGGCAATTGCCTTAGGGCATACAAGAAGCTCCCTACACATCAAATACGTCGCTGGCCATCAGACACTATGGGTTGAGGATCATCAAAGGATTCGGCAAGTTTTATTGCTTGCGTGACTTAGCGTGTTATGAGCAGGACTTTGTCGAGTTAAGGTATTAGCTTAGTGAGGCCTAGTGAATGCCTGGGGCAGTTGACACATAAATTCGAAGCCTCTCACAAACAGTGAGGACAGCGTTTCGAAGGTCCCAAAATCAAAAATACCAAGGACCTACAATATTGGCTGTTATCGACACACTAAACGGTTTAATGTGTGAAATGCCACTATGCAATCTAAGCATTGTGCAGCGGCAAATTTAAGCGAATTCGATTTAAGTGCCATCTTACATAAAAAATATATACAACATCTCTATGTGGCAGAGAAATGGCAATTTTCGTCAAAAAACAATCATCAAACAATAGACAAATACGGAAAATGCCGCAGTTCGAGCAAATGCACTATCAGGTTAATCCCACATATGTTGCAGGGACCTTTTTGGGGGCATATGTCGTTCGTTCGATGAGCTTTGGCGTTCGCTGTAAATCGTCGAAGACAGACAAGTTCAGGCATATTGGGTCAGACCAATCAATAACCAAACCCTAAAGTACGTATATTATATGCCAACCTTGGGGAGTGCTGTGTTTCGAAGAAGGAGCACTTTCTCGGTTAAGAGCAGACTGTCATACCGGATTCATATTCGGAGGTACCATGTTGATTATTCTTAGGTGCCGCAAGATAGAATTATTCCGAACAACTTTTTAAGCTTCATTTTCGATGAAGCCTTTGAAATCCAACCCATGTTCACCTACCACTTGATGTTTGTGTCGACAGCGGATTTTCGCTTTACTCCATAACTTCTGTAGAAACTATTCCAGTTGACTACGTTGTGTTCAGCGGACACTCATCTTCGTCCTTCGTAACGTAAAATTACATAAATTGTGCCTATTTTTGTCGTCAATGGACTGTTTCAATTTTCTCCCCAACACTACGGTCACTTTCCAATCATAACTATTTCTTAAATTAATCGTAGATGACAAGGTCTATTAAAACCATTTCTGTTTGCCTGGAACCGCTGGCGGCTCAGATCGCCCCGCGTTAAATCAAATTTTAGGAAGAACGTGTAGAGTACCTCGAACACTTGGTTTTCATGAGGATTTCAAGTGAACAAAAAAACACGCCCAGGTATTGAATATAAACGCAACCATAGATATTCCCCTAGCAAACACAAACGTTTTCACTATGAAAAAAACTTTGGTAAACCAAGCTCAACGTGTGTTCAAATTAAAAAAAAAACTGAGGCTTCTTATTTATTCTATTGGATTTCAATGATCCAACTTTACAATACACCAAGCGAATCTCAGCCACCAGATATCGAAACCAATCAAGGTCAGTTTAGAGGGAGCATTGTCTTGTTATCTATTTACAATAATAACAAAAATCAATTCCAAGAATAGGCCATAGATTACGCAAGCTCTTCGTTGTAAAAATTATTCCCATATGGTATTATGTTTGTTGCTATGTATGCCTCCTTGTTAAGTTGGGCCGCCGCGTTGGTCTTATTAACCTTTTTCTATCGGGACTATTTTCAGATGAGCCGCCCGTTGCAGCTGCAGGGCAGTGGTGCAACAAAACAATTGGCAAGCGTCGTTCCGCCCTCCGGTGGAGAGACCGAAACCTCAACGACAATGGGTAGCGGCGGACACCGAGGCCCTGATGAGCGAAAACTTTTCGTCGGAATGTTAAACAAACAACAAAATGAAGACGATGTTCGCGGGCTTTTCAATGTGAGTAGAGCTCTTCAACAGACAATGTAGATTTGCCTCCATAGAACTCTCTGTCGACAGTTTGTCCTAAACGACTCCTAGTTGCGTACTACAACAAACACAGCATGACGTTCCTTAGTAATTTAACAATACTTAGTAATGAATGCTCACCGCGACTTCAGATCCGTCAGATGAAGCACTTAACCCTGCTGGCGCTAAATTATATTGTCAATACGAAGCTAAAAGAAAGCTTTTTTTCGCTGGGCGAATTCGGGGAACCCTTCGTCTCAGGCAACGATATACTGACAAATACGCAACTGGGTGTTTGCCACCCTCACTTAATTATTTCTGTGAGCAAGTTCTCGGAATCGTCTCGTTTAGGTATAGTATCAAACACTTAAAAGCCCAAAAAGGAAATGGGTCTTGTTGTACCTATTCAGGGATTTCTCCAGCAAGCCTATTGAATGCCATGACAACCATCCAAGTAGCTAACCAATCCCCTATTGGTTATTTTGCTTAATTTCTCTATTTTTTTTAATTTTTGATGTCTAGCGATGATTTTTTACGAACACTGAGATTTTAAGCAGTGTAGCAGCACTGGCTACTAACCGTTGCCATTTACAGTCAGTCTATGACTAATTTAAGCGGCATTTTACTATTAAGGAACTCATCGAATTAGAGTCGTTCGACCAAATGGTTTGGAGCTAGTTGCAACAAATATTGAGTACCTGTTTGCTAGCCAGCTTGGTTCTACTAAATAGTCTTAGTTCAGATATGACCGAAACGATATAGCCGGGTCGCCCATGGTGATTACCTGCTTCATGTCAAGAACAGTAGAGAAACAGTTGTTGATCTATTGTTAGGTTCAAAATTATGGCGAGACATAAACAAATCTATAGATGACCCATTCAGACGTACCAATCGAAAACTGAAAACGTCTCTTCCAAACAGTCTTCCGTACAGATACTTAGATTTTGCGCCATAGCAAAAGGTAACTGTTATCCGGTTGACGAACTCATCAGCTTGGTTGTAACACGTTAGGCAGTAGATTTCGTTCTCTCGATCGATAATAATTGCGGTATTTATATCGACGTCGTGTTTCATAGTGAACAAACAACTCTTCCATAGAGTAGTCAATCGCAACCTATTATACTAGATAAACTTATTATAGCTTTTGTTTTATTCTAATAAGGATTACATCAATGAGTTCGTATTTGACCTGACGTGTGCTCTTGAATTGGGCATGACTTGAGTATAGCAATGTGCAGGGAGGAATTGGCCCGACTGGGTCTGACCCAGTCAGCCTTGTGCCGCTGTAAGGGAACGCTGCTGGTAAGTTCCGTATGCTAAGGGCTCTATGTAAAAATCGAACATGTATAAACCAACAAAGCGGCCTCGGTCAAGAGAAAGGATCGGATTCTTCGTAATAACGATGGTAGTCAGGATCATCAATGCGCAAGCCTATGCGGGCCGCTATATATCTGAAACTAAGCTCCATCGACGTTCTTTAGTTTCTTTTTTAATAATACAGATCGGGCAAATTTGAATTTGGATACAGCAAGCAGACCTGTGTAGAAACGGCCTTTTTTTTTTGAAATCTTTACTTAGACATTTGCCTACTTAGGAAAAGCAGTTCGTACTGTTCAGCGTGCGTGTTCTTAGGAAGTG
>NW_019215886.1:0-4176 GCF_002532875.2 Varroa jacobsoni | reverse complement strand
CCGGTCTGTCCGTCCGTCTGTCTATCTGTCTGTGTGTCGGCCGGTCTCTCCGTTTGTCGGTCTATGCATCTGTTTATCTGTGTGTCGGCCGGTCTGTTTATCCGTCTGTCGGCCGGTCTGTCCGTCCATCCGTCTGTCTGTCTGTGTGTCGGCCGGTCTGCCCGTCCGTCTATCTGTCTGTGTATCGGCCGGTCTACCCGCTTGTTGGTCAATACGTCTATTTATCTGTGTGTCGGCTGGTCTGTTTGTCCGTCCGTCTGTCTAACCATTTGTCGGTCTATGCATCTGTTTATCTGTGTGCCGGCCGGTCTACCCGCTTGTTGGTCAATACGTCTATTTATGTGTGTATCGGCTGGTCTGTTTGTCCGTCCGTCTGTCTAACCATTTGTTGGTCTATGCATCTGTTTATCTGTGTGCCGGCCGATCTGTCCGTCTCTCTATCTATCTGCCTGTGTGTCGGCCAATCTATCCGTTTGTCGGTCTATGCATCTATCTATCCGTGTGTCGGCCGGTCTGTTTGTTCGTCTGTCGGCCGGTCTGTCTCCCCGTCCGTCTGTCTATCTGTTTGTGTGTCCGCCCGTCTATCTGTTTGTCGGTCTATGCATCTGTCTATCTTTTGTGTCGGCCGGTCTCTCCTTCCGTCTATGTATCTGTGTGTCCGTCTGTCGGTCTATGCATCTGTCTATCTGTGTGCCGGCCGGTCTGTCCGTCCATCTATCTGTGTGTCCGTCTGTCGGCCGGTCTATTCGTTTATCGGTCTATGCATCTGTTTATTTTTGTGTCGGCCGGTCTGTTTGTCCGTCTGTCGGCCGGTCTGTCTCTCCGCCCGTCCGTCTATCTGTCTGTGTATCGGCCGGTCTATCCGTTTATCAATCTATGCATCTGTCTATCTGTGTATCGGCCGGTCTGTCCGTCCATCTATCTGTGTGTCCGTCTGTCGGCCGGTCTATTCGTTTATCGGTCTATGCATCTGTCTATTTTTGTGTCGGTCGGTCTGTTTGTCCGTCTGTCGGCCGGTCTGTCCGTCCGTCTATCTATCTGTCTGTGTGTCGGCCAATCTATCCGTTTGTCGGTCTATGCATCTGTTTATCTGTGTGCCGGCCGGTCTGTTTGTCCGTCTGTCGGTCGGTCTGTTTGTCCGTCTGTTGGCCGTTCTGCCCGTCCGTTTATTTGTCTGCATATCGGCCGGTCTACCCGCTTGTCGGTCAATGCATCTATTTATCTGTGTGTCGGCTGGTCTGTTTGTCTGTGTGTTGGCCTGTTTATCCGTTTGTCGGTCTGTCTGTCCATCTGTCGACCGGTCTGTATACCTGTCTGCTTGTCCGCCTATCCGTTCATTTGTCGGTCTGTCTGTCCATCTGTCGACCGGTCTGTATGCCTGTCTGCTTGTCCGCCTGTCTGTCTGTACGTCTGTCCATCTGTCTGTCGGCCGGTCTGTCTGTTTGACCATCTGTTGGTCTGTCCATCCGACCGTTTGTTGGTCTTTCTGTCTGCCTGCATGTCAGTCTGTCCATTTGTTCGTCGGTCTATGCCTCTGTCTGTCTGTCTGCCCATTTGTCTGCCTGACCGTCTGTCTATCTGTTTATCGGCCGGCTTGTCCGTCTATCTGTCTGCCTGTCTGCCCGTTTGTGTGTCCGTCCGTCTGTCTATCTGTCTGTCGGCCGGCCTGTCCATCCGTCTATCTATCTGTGTATCGGCCGGTCTATTTGTTTGTCGGTCTATGCATCTGTCTATCTGTGTGTCGGCCGGTCTGTTTGTCCGTCTGTCGGCCGGTCTATCCGTTTGTCGATCTATGCATCTGTCTATCTGTGTGTCGGCCGGTCTGTTTTTCCGTCTGTCGGCCGGTATGTTTATCCGTCTGTCGGCCGTTCTGCCCGTCTGTCTATCTGTCTGTGTATCGGCCGGTCTACCCGCTTGTCGGCCAATGCATCTATTTATCTATGTGTCGGCTAGTCTATTTGTTTGTCGGTCTATGCATCTGTCTATTTTTGTGTCGGCCGGTCTGTTTGTCCGTCTGTCAGCCGGTCTGTCTCTCCGTCCGGCCGTCTATCTGTGTAACGGCCGGTCTGTGTGTCCGTCTGTCGGCCGGTCTATTCGTTTGTCGGTCTATGCATCCGTCTATCTTTGTGTCGGCCGGTCTGTTTTTCCGTCTGTCGGCCGGTATGTTTATCCGTCTGTCGGCCGTTCTGCCCGTCTGTCTATCTGTCTGTGTATCGGCCGGTCTACCCGCTTGTCGGCCAATGCATCTATTTATCTATGTGTCGGCTAGTCTATGTATTTGTCGGTCTATGCATCTGTCTATCTGTGTATCGGCCGGTCTGTTTGTCGGTCTGTCGGCCGATCTGTCTCTCTGTCCGTCTGTCTATCTGTCTGTGTGTCCCCCGGTCTATCCGTTTGTCAGTTTATGCATATGTTTACCTGTGTGTCGGCCGGTGTGTTTGTACGTCTGTCTGTCTGTCTGTGTGCCGGCCGTTCTGCACGTCCGTCTATCTGTCTGTGTGTCGACCGGTCTATCCGTTTGTCGGTCAATACATCTATTTATCTGTGTGTCGGCTAGTCTGTTTGTCTGTCCGTCTGTCTATCAATTTGTCGGTCTATGCATCTGTCTATCTGTGTGTCGGCCGGTCTGTTTGTCCGTCTGTCGGTCGGTCTGTCCGTCCGTCTATCTATCTGTCTGTGTGTCGGCCAGTCTATCCGTTTGTCGGTCTATGCATCTGTTTATCTGTGTGCCGACTGGTCTGTTTGTCCGTTTGTCGACTGGTCTGTTTATCCATCTGTCGGCTGGTCTGTTTATCCATCTGTCGGCCGGTCTGTCCGTCCGTCTGTCTATCTGTCTGTGTGCCGGCCGTTCTGCCCGTCCGTCTATCCGTATGTATATCGGCCGGTCTATCCGTTTGTCGGTCTATGCATCTGTTTATCTGTGTGCCGACTGGTCTGTTTGACCGTTTGTCGACTGGTCTGTTTATCCATCTGTCGGCTGGTCTGTTTATCCATCTGTCGGCCGGTCTGTCCGTCCGTCTGTCTATCTGTCTGTGTGCCGGCCGTTCTGCCCGTCCGTCTATCCGTATGTATATCGGCCGGTCTATCCGTTTGTCGGTCTATGCATCTGTCTATCTGTGTATCGGCCGGTTTGTTTGTCCGTCTGTTGGCCGGTCTGTCCGTCCGTCTGTCTATGCATCTGTCTACCTGTGTGTTGGCCGGTCTGTTGGTCCGTCTGTAGGCCGGTCTCTCCGTCCGTCTATCTATCTGTCTGTATGTCGGCCAGTCTATCCGATTGTCGGTCTATGCATCTGTTCATCTGTATGTCGGCCGGTCTGTTTGTCCGTCTGTCGGCTGGTCTGTTTATCCGTGTGTAGGCTGGTCTGTTTACCCGTGTGTAGGCCGGTCTCTCCGTCCGTCTGTCTATCTGTCTGTGTGTTGACCTGTCTATCCGTTTGTCGGTCTATGCATCTGTTTATCTGTGTGTCCACCGGTCTGTTCGTCCGTCTGTCCACCTGTCGGTCGTTGGCCGGTCTATCTGTTTGTCGGTCTATGCATCTATCTATCTGTGTATCGGCCGGTCTGTTTGTCCATCTGTCGGCCGGTCTATCCATTCGTCAGTCTATGCATCTGTCTATCGGTGTGTTGGCCGGTCTGTTGGTCCGTCTGTAGACCGGTCTCTCCATCCGTCTATCTATCTGTCTGTATGTCGGCCAGTCTATCCGTTTGTCGGTCTATGCATCTGTTTATCTGTGTGCCGGCCGGTCTGTTTGTCCGTCTGTCGGCTGGTCTGTTTATCCGTCTGTCCGTCCGTTTGTCTATCTGTCTGTGTGTCGGTCGATCTATCCGTTTGTCTGTCTATCCGTTCGTCGGTCTATGCATCTGTTGATCTGTGTGTCGGCCAGTCTGTTTGTCCGTCTGTCGGCTGGTCTGTTTATCCGTGTGTAGGCTGGTCTGTTTATCCGTGTGTAGGCTGGTCTCTCCGTCCGTCTCTCTATCTGTCTGTGTCTCTACCTGTCTATCCGTTTGTCGGTCTATGCATCTATCTATCTGTGTGTCGGCCGGTCAATCTGTTTGTCGGTCTATGCAACTGTCTGTCTGTGTGTCGGCCGATCTATCCGTTTGTCGGCCTATGCATCTATCCATCTATGTGTCGGCCGGTCTATCTGTTTGTCGGTCTATGCATCTGTCTATCTG
>NW_019215885.1:0-4181 GCF_002532875.2 Varroa jacobsoni | reverse complement strand
GATGAATTCTCAGCAAAAATAAAAGAATGCATATGGAAGAACGTTATGCATACTCATACGCTATTCGTTCAGAATAAGACACGAGATTTAAAATGACCATAATGAAAAATCAGGTATCCTGATCTTTATTAAAAGAGAGAAAAAAACAATGCAAAAGGCATCCAGTTACAAAATATCGTGCACATTGATACATTGATATACTATCTCTGGGAGTTGACTATCTTCACGGTAAAAAATGCCTTTGTTTTATGCTGTACGGCCCATTAAGTTCTACCCGTCGTTACCAGCTACTTAGATACGATTATGCTAATACTATAACATAATTAAGAGCAGACAAAAAAAATTCGATAAAATATCCCATATGGCCACAAAGCTATAATTACACAACAATTAATTAAGCAACTTTCTTCAGCTTCTTAGCTAATTCACTGTCGCGAACTGTCTTTGCTTGACCTCCACTAAATTGGTCCAATTCAAATACACGGCAACGTCTACACTCAGATACATACTCATCATATACGTGATATTAGCCACGATCACAAAAATCTTGATTAATCGAAAAAAATAAAAACTTGAAGAGCGATAACCAATTATTCGGAACAGAAATTCATTTACATTGGCTAGGTTCCTTTGATACAGGTCGTCTCTGCAGCGTTTCGTCATTTGCATACGGTATCATACATATAACGGTAAAATCAATCCGAAAACAATCTTCGATTGGAAATGTCTAATCAATCTTTCTATAAAACAAATATACACATGAGCTAGCTCAAATTAGTGGTAACAACAACAACAACAACAACGGATAATGCTGAGTGTATGTAATTAACGCGATGATGATGGTGACCTTTCATTTTCGACCTCCACGATTCATCCATCTATACATATATCTGCAAGCACTTACGATTTTCGATTGTCGACAGAGCTTCTGTCTCTCTCATTGAGCCAACCGTTCACTCAGACATTATTACTAGCACTACAACGTAGAATATTATGGTTTTACGATTTCTTCTGCTTCTTCGTTTGGAAAATTTGCTACAGTTTCATCTCCTGTTACCGGTAACTATGCTCCGGATAATCTTCCATTCTGAAACTTCTGCAATTCTCTAGTCTATGACTACTTTACACTAGAACTATAATGAGATAAGACTAAACGGACTGTATTATATTGTGCAGTTCTCTTTTATTCTATTCCAAAAGAACTGTTTCTACTAAACTAACGAGCTGAAACATTTCTGCAGCAACAACAACAACACCAACAAAATAAACTTACCATTTTCTACAGAATGTCACCTCTTCGTACATGATAAAAGCACCGGCTAACTTTCTCGCCTCTACATACCCTGTACTATTTTTACCTTTATTATTATATAGAGAGGACATAATGCATACAACGTAATATGTGTATGTCACTATTGTTACTATTGAATGTTCTCGTTGTCACGAAATACTATATGATGATATGCCTTGCTGGCAGCAACCACCGTAACAACCAAAGTAACAATGAAAGCAAGTTTTTTCATGTTTACGTTTCTTTTCATTTCCGTTTCTGTAATTTATGGAAAACTCCATATTTGCAAATGAGTTCCACGTTTCTATAATATATTCAGTATAATCAAGTGCCCACATATAGTCTTCACTACCATAAATCTTGTAACCTACTGTCATGACTAGTGTTTCAGTATAGCAGCAACCCGCCGTTTTTACACGATACTTTTTTAAGAGTCTTCCCTCCTCAGACGATTATCTTCTATCCCAAGCCGCACTGTCCGCTATAAACCAAAAAATAACTACGGTAAGTAATATAATTAATTCGTTTCACAGTAAATAAATTATAGTAAAATACAAACAATCACATACATGTACATTTATAACAGAACAAGAAAACAATTAAGCACAGAAACTGAAGCCACTTGTAACCAAAAACACTGTCGATGCCGAGCGAAACCTCAGCTTACAATCGTTGATAAAAATAGAGCATTGTCTTGACATAATGTGTGGTGATTCTAAAAAAAAATTAAAGTTTTAAAAATAAAGTTCTTTTTTAATTTGCCCAGCAACGATTCTGCGAGGAAACATTGCTGTGCGATTTGCCATAGCAAATTGTATATGTATAAACATTCATAGATCTCGATATAAATCTATTGTATAAAGCAGATGATGGAAATAAGGATTATCACATAAAGATATGTATATGAAGATATACCCACAGAGAAAGGAAAAATGAAATAAAAATATCTAACTGCGAAGGAAAATAGAAACTAACACTGGCAAAAGCAACATAAATCACAGTATACATCAACGGTAAAAATCTGAAAAACGCCTTACGAAAATCAGCGATAAAAGAGCTACAGTGACAACCGTCTCAACGACTCAAGAATCAAACAGCTCAATCTCCCAACCGGAGAGTACACAACAGCTTACCAGCTAACTCCAAGAAACTAGTTGTCCTATCAGATTTTATGAAGAGGAATCCTACGAAAAAGCTATCAGATCCAGCTAGCAAATGGGTCTTTTATGACGAGCAGAAGAATATGAAGAGCGAAACAAAAGAAAGTAATGGAGGAAACCTACAACTTGGAACATCAATGCAAAGCACACAACTATCATAACTACACCAGTAATGGTTGATGCAGCCATTTAACAATGAACCGTTTAAAACGAAAAAAAATATTCTGTCACCTTTCCTGTAACAAGGTTCTTATAGGAAAATGAAAAAAAAGCTGTTCATACGGTTAATTTAGCGCCCTACCATATTAATGGTGTGCAAAAGAGGCACTCATTCCGGCACTACATCTCTCCTTTCTAAGTAAACTTTGTTTTGATTTTATTCTTGCCAGGTCACGTAAAAAGACGTAATAACTACCGAAAGGCAAATTATCGAATTCTATTTTCGATTCTTTAAAAAGTAAACTGCGCATCGAGAACTATTAATTAGAACTGTCAACGGCACCTGGTAGACTAACAGAGATAACTGGCAGGCCGTGGACACAACTAATGTCGACAGGGTGTACCTTGGTTCAAGATCTAGTGTATATAAAGCTGCCTCATATAGGTAAGCAGTTAAACCGAATTGAAGGTGAAAGTAAGCGATACGGAAGTAGAACTAATTATCGAACTGCTGCTAAATATCACTAAACACGACAATAGAAGTGTTTTGTTACCGCCCAACGATGCTGAAATAAAGAAGATTATATATAAATAAATATTTTAACTGTTTTTTTCGATGTTGAACATTGCAGCGAATAGATATCAACCGATTTCTTTTCTGTCAACTTCAGCACTTAAATTGAGAGCATTACCTCTGACGAACGATCACAGTTCGGGCGGTAACAACCAAAAAGACAAATGAGACTGTTTAAAAAGCAGCGCAATAACTATATATGTGTTGATTTATTACAATTATATACAAAAAATTACCACGTATATACAAGTTTGAGCCATCTGGTTCTACAAAAAAGAACTATTTGCTAATTTATCCAGAAATTCTTGCATATGCAATACGATCGGCATTTTTGGAGATTTTTAATATATCCAGCCTACTGATTGAAGACCTAATATCTATTTCATAAACTAAACGAGAAGAAAATAAACGCAGTTTTTTTTTTATTACGAATTAATCCCGCAAAATTTGCCTTGGATATTTTTACCTATAAAAAAAACCTACGACAATGCTTTAGTTTCCTGGCAATGAAGATTCAAAGCAGAGTGTTACTTCATCATTGAGTTCTGTTCACTGCGTATTTGTCGAGTCACAAATTTAAAAATCTAAACTCACTGGCGTAGGGTAAAAGGCAGTCAGTCCGATATCAACTGATGACAATGTTATGCAAAAATATTTTTATTTCAAATTAGAGTGCTTGACTGTTTATCTATTTTTAACGTTTCCTGCTATAGTTAGCACGGCTCGAACATTGCAAGGTGTGCCCTATATGTCAAACAACATAGATATATAGAGACACATACATATGTACTATTAAGTCACATCTAAGAGACAAATCAGACTAACGGTACTGTTACATGAGCATTATGCGAGTCGCTGTATGTTATAATATGCATATACTATTCACGTGCGGTTTGTTGTTGAAAGCTTTTCTCACCTCGTTTACTCTTTATCTCATTCTTACGAGCGAGTACTCAGACGAAGATCTTGTTTATCGATCACACGACGATTTATACAC
>NW_019215884.1:0-4203 GCF_002532875.2 Varroa jacobsoni | reverse complement strand
CTAACTACTATCTTAAAGTACATATTGCGATTTTAGAGATAGGTAATTAGAACGAGTTAAATTAATATTGAAATTTAAGATAAATTAAATAAATGTTTTAGAAGCTGCTCAATAACTATGTTGGTGCTATGTCCGACTTTTTGCGGGTTCTATCTAAAAAATTCGAGTCTATACTCACCTATAAATTTCAGATACCAAACGAGTTGGCCACTGGAAAACGTAGTTCGATTAAATGAAAGGTGTTTATTTACGTTCAGCTGTACATATTTGAAAGCGGGATAATTTACTTTTACAGCAGTTTACTAGTACAACGTTTGTTCGGAGATTCAGAAGGCAGACGATACTGCCCAATCTTAACTACGAAAACTTAATCTGTACGTAGAAAATCGAACAAAGACTTTTATATATGATGGCTTTAATTTATTCTGTTATCAGCGTAACTCTATTTGAAGCGTCGACTGTCCCGTAATTAGAAAAATACGTCGATTTCTCCTATCTAACTTAGCGTTTATTAAAAAGGTACTACTGTTTGAGTACTTTTATCATCAATACAACTAACGTACACGGACACACACTTCGTCGTCAGTCATGAAATTTTGTCGTCGTGAAAACATCGGTGATTTGTTCAGTTTTACGTATCCCTGTTGGAACAGGGTACGTATCTATATCGGTGGTTTCGGTCAGTGTCGAATGGGTACTTAACGAGTACTTGAGATTGCTGTGTGGGAAAGGCATGCCCCTAAACAGACTGTGATGTGGACTTTGTGAACAGTCTAACTAGTCAGTAGCCAACAAAAATTAGCACTTTAATATAAACTATATGAAAGGATTAGAAACATACTAATTATCTGTACGAAGTCATAAAAATCGAGCCTACTTCATTCAAATTGCAAAGACGTACATGGAAAAGCTAGAATAGTACCACTTAAGCATCATCCTGCTTTGACTAGATCGTATAGCTTATTGGAACCATGGGCCGTTTTTGACAATCTGATCACATTTTACTGAATTAAAGGCAAATCATTAAACATCTCGATCATATTTTTGCTCTCTAATGTCAGTAACGATAACTCCTGATTGATGCCCGAATTGAATTATTTACGCCGTTGTAAGATTGAGGATCGAAAAATCTATTACTCTCGCATACTAGCACAGACTAACCTTGCGTGCGGCTCCAAATTGCTAGATGCAGGTGGTTAAACTTTTTTATCAGCCGAACTATTAAAGTTCTCTTTTGAAAAAGTAGTCGTACACAATTGTTGCGCTACCTCCAAGTATCCTGTGCGGTAGCACGAAAGTTCAGTGCGACTTAGAAATGAAATCTACGATACTCAATCGCAATTAGAGTAGCGCGCGATTCTACTTTATGTACGGAGACTCTGTTGATGGAGTGCTCGATATCGCATACAACGTCAAAATTGCTCGTTTGGCATAATTCAATTGCCCTAAATAGATGTCAGAATGCTGTAAATAAAACATAATACAAGAAATATCTATCAATGATCAAAAACACAAATAGCAGTGTGCCAAGACCCACTTCATCAACAAACACACTACATACCGTGACCCATTTGAAAAATATAATAATAACGGTAATCTATTGAGTCGACTTTGCTGTTAATGACTCTTCATTGATACGAATATTTGATGCGCTGTTTTTCTAAAACGAGTAAAAACAAATTGAAAAAATTCTCTAGGGTTTTGGAAACGTTATATGGTGTTACCTTTATAACTAATCCTGACGTCTTCTGTGTCGTGTAGGAATCGGACCAACGTCGCTCGTAATTGTGTAGACAATTAAGCCTAACATCACTTCACCGATGGCATTACGTTGATCATCGTGCGCGTATGTGGACATAATGAAGTGTAGCCATCTATTTAACCTCAGCATTAATTAATTTTGTGAACTCAGATTTTTTGAATGAGACAATAGTGGCGATTAAAGTGGAACCTATAAAAAAATTATTTAAATTCCAGGATTTAGGACCTTCTGTGAATCTGATGTCAGCCACATTGGGCAGGTCGGAAAAATATTGGCAAACTATTTTCAGGAAATTTCAGTGGTATGCACATTTTTTTATATTATTATTATTCTTATATAGACAATTGGTCGGAAATATGTCTTTTTTAAAATATAGCATTAAATATTTGCCCCTATTGGGAATCCAAATGGGACGCCCTGCTGGACTTCTCTGGGATTTCTTCAACAGGACTATAAAACGATATGGCAGCCGTACAAGTGGCCTGAGCCATGACCTTAGTAATAGTTCCCTATTTTTCCTTTATTCCTGATAATTAACACTTTCTAATAATCGTTGTTACCAACATTGAAATTTCTATTTCAACGGGTATTCACGAAACCAGGTATCACTAGGCAATGAGATAGCTCGGTGCCATCCAGCAAATGAATTTAGAATAATCGGTATTGAACCACAGCGTGGTACCACTTCTCTAGCGGTACTTTGAGGCTGGTTCGATTTCACCTAATTGAACCACAGCGTGGTACCACTTCGCTAGCGGTACGTTGAGGCTGGTTCGATGTCACCTAATTGAACCACAGCGTGGTACCACTTCGCTAGCGGTACTTTGAGGCTGGTTCGATGTCACCTAATTGAATCAAGGAGACTTCAAAGTACGTTTTATGTAATTGAATTGTCCAAGATGTACACACATTACGTACTATATAGAATCGTGGCCCATTGAAAATCTGATTCATCTATTCGATTTTTTATTGATCTGTTTGATTTAACTAAAGTCTGTTTCCACTGTCCTTAGTATCTCCCTCGCTGACTATGATTCCTCATTAATAGAACGTCTAATACATTCTTTTGTTCGAAACAATTTGCAGCGGATTAAAAATATTCTCAGGAACTGAATTAGAGCTACATACTTCGAGTGTCACATACGTGCAGCGCGTGCTACCATTTCACCAGCAGACACTACGTAACTGGACACAACAACGTGTAATCGTCTGAGGAATAATTTACCGTGAATATTTATTCAGTGTATTCATTATTGGCCATGTACCGGAAACTGTAAAAATTAAAGACAAAATTAATTGTTTTTTTTTATTTCATTACTTTTATTCTAATGCGTTTGTAAAAATTTCCATTTTTTTATATATATATATATAGTCGAATGCAAGCGTCTTTTAAGGACCGTCGGATTCCTGTACTCTCAGTACTCAAACACTAAAAATCTATGCATGAAAAGCTAAATGGAAATTTTTACAAACGCATTATAATAAAAGTAATGAAATAAAAAAAACAATTAATTTTGTCTTTAATTTTTAGTAGTGTCTGCTGGTGAAATGGTAGCACGCGCTGCACGTATGTGACACTCGAAGTATGTAGCTCTAATTCAGTTCCTGAGAATATTTTTAATCCGCTGCAAATTGTTTCGAACAAAAGAATGTATTAGATGTTCTATTAATGAGGAATCATAGTCAGCGAGGGGGATACTAAGGACAGTGGAAACAGACTTTAGTTAAATCAAACAGATCAATAAAAAATCGAATAGATGAATCAGATTTTCAATGGGCCACGATTCTATATAGTACGTAATGTGTGTACATCTTGGACAATAATATATATATGTATAAACGCAATAAGCCATATATAATGACTTGTATAAAACGTAGCTTACTTGCAATTGGCCTGTGAAAATGCAATTTTAACCGTCGTAAAAATGAGCTGATTATCTTGTTTCTATTGTTCAACAAATGTTTGATAAAAGGCAATAAACGTACTTAATTGTCTCAAATAGTTCTACCTTTTGTAATTTGGTCAAAGAAAAAATCTAGTGACTCGAATTGCCCTTCATTATCCGGAGTATCTCGAACATTGTCGAAGTATGGTGGTATTTAAACTTAAAGTCAACTTTACTTTGCTATAAAAAAAAACAGCAACCTATAAAGCCCTACCTTCTCGTACATTTTATTGGAATGTGAATGGGATTATGCAACTAAAAAATAAGCGATTTTGAATAACTTGGGGTTCATCATTTGACGGCACCTCGACTTAGTTTCTTTATCAGTTACAATTACCGTTCAGAGAAGGCCTGTATACAAAAAAAAAATATGCGTGCGGTTAGGAGGCGCTGCTTGTATAAAAGCGCTGACCTTAAAAATAACCTTTAGGCCAATCCTTGATCAACAAATTCAAGTGGTAACAACTTCTGCAGCAGCGTCGTAATGCAAAATCA
>NW_019215883.1:0-4207 GCF_002532875.2 Varroa jacobsoni | reverse complement strand
CCCCCCCCCCGAAGTAAATCTGAATCACACTGATCTCTCTGAATTCTACAAGCCATCGAGTAAGCATTGGAAACTATAAAAAAAAAAAAAAAACGCTACAATCATTCAAAGCTTCGATTTGCGCGCCTATCTTTGTATATGTATATATCTGTCCGTTGGGCCGTATCTACTCATCGTGCCGCAGCCTCCCACAGTCCGGCGTCAACTGTCGTTCAATGTATGTTACTCTGTGCGCTTCTTCTAGTGCCCCTTAAGCAGTTTCTATCTTCTCGTGCTGGTGAGTAGTTTCAACAGTCTTAGCTGGGTCCGATAGCCGGTTTCCGTACCGACTGCCGACACCATGAAAGGTACGAACTTTTTACGCTGTGTTAAAATGGGCAGACAAACCCGGCCATTGGACCGGCCACATACTGAAAGCATTTTCTACCGCGTATAGGGTTACGGAGTTAGCTCAGTCGATTGTTCGAGCGAGAGAAGGACAAGCCACCATCGCATTTCGAATACATCGACTGCGACGGCTGGTCACATGTAGATAGAAATACATGCGCTTCTCACTGACGCACCGCGCACCCGTTCATTCCTGCTACTACCGTATTACTGCTGGAGATCTCCAGATTCTCCATTCACCTTTGGATGCTGTCTGCAACTACACTAATGCGCCAGCTGGCGCGGCGAATACGGGTGGCAGTAGTTCAATTGACGGTTCTCCTCCCAAAATTGGCTGCTGTCAATCGCCACTTATACACTCAAGCTTTTGCCGCTACTTTCCTTACGACTATCAACAGGGACAACTGGCTGAATTAAGTCGGCAGATCTCAAACCGGTAGCGGATAGGTTGAAGGATGGTAGTGTTAGGGGGCGCTGTAAGCGATTTAGCAGCCGACAAACACTTTGCTTTTGCGAAGTAGCAGCGGTTTAACAGCAAGAGTTCATAGTCGTTTGGGTTTGGGCACGAAATCGAACCGGCGCACCAGCGATAGCGGGGGTGGATTCTACTGGACATCCGGTCAGTGGCCAGCAGCGATTGGCGCGCCTGTTGTTGTTGTTTCGGTGTTTATTGCCGCCTAACATTTTTTGTTTTTTTTTTCTATTTCGTTTTTATTTATATGAACGAACGAACGAACGACGTTGCCTGACTGACTTGGGCTAGGATAGCTTCTGGCCGATTATTTTTATGCAATTTCGACTGCTGACCGCGACGGCGGCCGGGGCGTCAACAATACTTCGACGTCGCTTGTGATGCATCGAATACTGTTGCTACGACGAGCCCGATGAATTTGATCGGAAGAAGGAATCGAGTTTATATTGGTTCATTGAGAGTGAGTACGCCACATGGTACATAGTCGTCGCTATGTAAGTGTCAATAACTGGCGAAAGACCCCTGGCGGCTATGGTCACTAGAAGAGTTTGACGGTTATAAACAGACGGCCAGTCAAATGACTCTTTTAAATTTTCTACCTAATTGAAGCCCACTACACGATATAAGTAAGTGTTAGACATACACACGTGCACGTACATAACCGTTTTTTAATAGTTTGCGTTGTTTTATCATCGATATGGCAATGCCAACTAACATTTCACGAATAGGCTTTCGTCAACGTAATATGTATAACTTATTGAGTGGTCATGGCAAACCGTGCGTTTGTTTCCTACCGTAAATTTGAGCTATATTTCTATAGAGATGTCATTATATTCGAATTTTGAAAAATATAAAAAAGCAATAACTACCGCATCCACGTCTACGGCCAGAAACAACACACATATATATATATATATATATATATATATATATATATATACAGCGTTCTCTCTTACTACCACGAAAGTCTCTCCGGAGCAATGCTGCAAATAGGAGCGTGTTACTGTCATACTTAAATGCACTTTTGGCCCTTTTTGCGCCCCCTAGTTGCCCTCCGTCCTCCTTTACATTACGCCAACTGTCCGCCTTTCGGCCCTGTCTGCATACCCCGTTCACTCAAACGTTCAAGTAGCATTTAACAGGCGCTCGCGGTCGCCCACGAAGCTGCTGCTGTTGTTACCCTTCGAGCGGAGCGTGACATGGAGGCATATTTTAAACGTTCCTTGTCCTATTTCGCCCCCGCTCCAGCCGCCTCCACGGCTGCTATTGTTGTTGTTATTGTTGCTAACGCTGCTGTAGGTATAGTCGCTTGAATGTAATAGCCGCCGGCGCGGCTTCTGTTGCTAGCTCAGGGCTGTGTCGGCGCTTGTTTTGCGTGTCATGGAGGAGTCTGTTCGGCCGTTTAACAACGCATCGCTGGCTCCGCTTCGTTCACCTTTCTAAATGCCCTCAATGAGCCTGCGTGGCCTGCGGAAGGGACAAGGACAGAATAATTTCATTGTTTTTCAACACTGTTTCACATTAAAGTACATATGTACTAGCGGTTGCGAATAGCGCTAAATGCTTTATGAAACGATTTCAAGGTGGGGATGCGCTGAATATCGTGAAGATACCGTCGAAGATGTGACAGAAGAAAATCCTCCCTAACTCATACATATTATGAAAAACGTATTTTAACATAGAACAATTAGATCATGTATTTTATATGGCGTGTAAAAGCGGAGTTTGAGTTTATATTGCGTCCAACTTAACATGCGCAGGGTTGTCCGGTTGTCGAAAGAAGATTATTGGGGTTGACATCGCTGTTTTAGTGGCTAAATGCGACGCTTCTTGTATATTAGGACATACACATTAGGACAAGGCATAGATACTGAATGATCTTTTCGTATAGCTCAACACCAGAGTACTTCACGATCCAGAAATCACCGGGAAACATGTATCAGTGTGAACATAGAAACGTATAATACTGCTAGTTATTAAGACACAAGCGAAGCTCTAGTTTTGAAGTTGGTAACTGATGGTTCCACCCCTCTCAGATGCAATATTCCAATGAACATACATCTTAAGACGAAATAAAAAGACGTTTATTTCCTAAGCATTCAGGTACATATATAAATAGAGCCGTTACCAGCTCACACACACGCACACACAAAACCATCTGCCTGTTCAGTGTCTTTACAAACCTTCTTTTTTACTTTAGGTCGGGAAAATCACTCGAATGCAACGCAACGCAGCTATAGCAACGCTGCCGAGACAACGCTAGCAAGCTAGATAGCTTACCTGAATAGCTTAACAAGAAGGACAACGAGATCACTCACGATCATGACGACAACCACGGTAGCGACTCGAGTGAGTAGGCCTGAATGGTCGACGACAAAGGCAACATTGCCTCCCTTAGTTCTGGCAGTTTTACTATTACTGCTACCATCACAGGGCGTGGCATACGTTCGGTTTTTTCAGCGCCAACCCCCTCGTATCCGAGATACTACTTCCCCTCGCCCACCTAACTGTGAGTGCCGTCATCATCGTCAAAAGGCGCCAAGCCACAAAAAATGAAAACAAAACCTTACATTCTCGCAGTAGCTTCAAAAGCTCGCTTCATCAATATCAGCGCGAGCATCACAAGTACTTATCCATCCATACCTGTGATAACCTGTTATGTTCATACCGCCGCTGCTACCGCTCTGTGCACAGTACTTGTATATATACAAATGTGTGGTATGGGCGTACTGTCTTGTTGTAGTGGGCCAAGGAACACAGCAGCGGTCCAACGCCTTTTGCCTTGCGCAGGCCGTCGCTGCCATTAATGAATAGCTGGCATCCACCCAATTGAAGGTGGCTTTATTTCGCACCTTTGTTTGGTATTTATTTAAGAACGATGGCTGTGCTGCTGGACGCCACACTCAAGCGCCATACCTCAAAAGCCCGGGTCCTCAAAGAGTGGCCGGGTGCGAGCTGTTCAATAGTCGGCGCTGAAACACCGGCGGAACAGATAGCGACTACCGAATAAAACTTATTAAACAAAAATGTTGCTAGACAATAGAAGGTGGCTCTGAAGTGGCGAAGCGTCTGAAATAATCAGGAAACGGTACGCTAAAATAGAATATGCATTTGAAGGAAGTTTCATACAACGACGGGTGTTGGCAAATTAGACAATGATGGCTATGTAGGAAGGAACGGGGAAGCGCGAGTTGCAGGTCACGCAAACAACGTCGAAAAATGTCGTGAAGCAAAAGGCAAACGAGGATTGCTCTTGTTTGGTAGGTGCCTGTGGCTACGATCTGTGATGATAAAACTTAGTACATAAAAGCCTTCGGGTCGTCCGTTTCAGACAAATTGGTTAGACGG
>NW_019215881.1:0-4219 GCF_002532875.2 Varroa jacobsoni | reverse complement strand
GTGACAATAAAGGTGTTTGGTGTTGTCTTAGGTTCTTTGGTAAATTGTCCCTGACCTCAAAAAAATATTTCGAAATCCTCTACGTTAAACCTCAAGCAGTTTTGTCTTGAGAATCGAAGGAAGATCCTAATTTGAATCGAACTCACCGTTCGGGACGCTTTTAAGTCTCTACTGACACGTACCTAGTGCATATATTAGATATGATATATAGTCCAAATTTCCAAGACCATTGCATACTCGTATTTGCTCAATTGTATAATCAAAATAGGTCTTCTGATTCCTTTGCTTTCTGAAACTGCGCGTGCGGTTGTCCGTCGGCTACCGAGGGTTCTTTGTACACAGCAAGAACACTGAACCAATTCCATTTACAGCCATTGGGTACTGTTAAGCGGAACACATGATTTGGCCTCCCGCTTCTTTCGACCTCAAAGCTTCCATCGGCTTCAGGTTCAATCTTCGCTATGAGATATGAGAATGTAACTCGGAAACCATACAGATGTTAAGCTCGTACACCGTTGTCCACACATGTAAAGCTTTCTGTACCACATATGAATATATAAAACAACGCATAGACATGTTAAAGTTAAAGAAATACTAGGCTTTTGTCGGGAGCACACGCAGCTGTTGCTCAAACGGACGTTAATTCAGGCTTCATGCGGTTTAGGTCAAGGTAGATCTAAGTAAATCGCTTGGGATGAAAAAGACGCACCATTATACATAAAAACATACGCTGTCACGTTTGCGAGTGTGTCAATTTTTCATGAGTTCGTCAGCAAAAAACAGCTAAAACAGCCAGAATTTCTTGAAGAAACGGGATGGATATTTAGTCGTATGGACAGTAGCTGTTAAATGACTCTCCTGCATCGTAATGAAACCTACAAAGGTGGTTTGTCTATGCAGGATGTTTATTCCGTTTGAATTCGATAAACCGGAAACCATATGGTTAAATAAGTAGTACATTATAGTCAAACTTTACTGCGCTCGATTAGACTACAAGTTCTCCACTGATCGGCTTTTCCTTCTTATCAAGGGAGCATGCCTTGGTGTGTTCTTTTTTTTTGAAGTGTATCAGTACGAAGGAGCGCAGCTTTTGCAATCCATATATCCAAAAGAGGTCTTTGAGCAACAAATATGGTGGGAAGTTCCTGAAATCTTCGAATTTACAGCGATCTAACGCTTTACCCTTTTTGTGTTACATAGTTCCACCCTAAACTATGTTGGATTACTACTGTATCTCTATATTGTTGTATAAATGTCATTGCAGTTTGATGAAGAATTGATGAGGTTTCGGTGTAACTACAGATCCGCAACGTGATCGTAACTTCAAATAGATATTCTTATCTAAAACGTAACCCATATATATATATATATATATATATATATAATTGTGAAAGTTCAAATTGTTCGTTGAATATATCAAACTACCAGCCGTAGCTATATATCAAGTGCGTACTTTTAGCCGTTAAACAGATATTTACAATACTAACATACTATTATATACTAATATTTAGAATAAAGTGTCTTACTGCATAGACTGAAAGCACACTATAACGTAAAGCAAAACCCGTATGTAGCAGCGAGCCGACCGTTCGAAATAACACCCTATGGTATAAACACAGACAAAAACAATGTCGTTTCTTTAACCTTCACATATTGTAGGCTTGTCTACGTACATTTAGGTATTATCCGTCTCATCGAATGTAGTAATCTTGTCCCGGTTAGAGTTTTGGGTCTTATTGGGGTTTAGATTCACCTTGTATTTTGTACTCACTGCAACCGCTCAGGGCGTAGTCGCCAATTATCAAAAACACGTTGACTGTAGTCTAACATATAACATGATCCTACAGCTCGTCTCGTACGTTCAAGTATAGGACTCTGCAAGCGTGTGCGTGGAGATAATCAGGAAGCCTTTCAATGGAAATTGATTGCTTTCTACATTTCACTATTCGAGACAGGGCAAAGTTTGTCCTAGATTCGAATCCAAGGATGCTTGCAAAACTAGTTTGTTAATTAAGTCTGTTGTTAAGGTTTTTTAGTGTTAGAGTCAGTCATGTGTTCCTGTGCCCGTTTGGCAAAGAATAAGATAGTTTTAAAAGTTTATTTTGTGTGATCTTACCAAAATTATATCGACACAGGTGTTTATCGTGCTTATTGCTGTCTTTGTTAATCGAAAGAGCTCGTTTATCAACGAAGTTCAACTTAAATTGAGTTAGCAACAGTACATAAGCATCACACTTCTAGATCTTACTGCAGTCTACCCCAGTGGCCCAGATTGGCGTTGTGGTCGTAATGTATTTATTTGTTGCCTCGTTCCTGTGCGACGAGTCATAGCTCAAATCATACTCATTACGAAGAGGAAAATATATTCTAGCCAGCGTCTGGCTACTGATGCCGTCAGCAATCGCTTTACTATCAGACAAACTTGTGGCCGACGAAAGTGCTCAACTGTCACTAGCTGAGGAAGAACGCGCGAAAGACACCTTGGGAAAAGCGCTGCCGGATTAAAATCGGTGAACGAAAGCGTCCGTCTTCCAGGTCCTTCGGGTCCTGCGCGTTACGAAAAAAACCAACCGTAAAGGTGTGGCTACTCAGTGGGCGGTAATCAGGGCGTTGACTATCTTTCGTTCTAGCCTACAACCGCAAAACCAGGTTTCAACTGTCAGAGAGGCACCACCAGACATGAAAACGCGGGGCTTCGAATAGAGAACGACCAGGACTATGCACTGCCCTGACTATGCACTTGGAAATCGACCGTTTCGGCGAGAAACGCCCGAATAAACTGGAAGAACCCGCCACCAGCGCTCTTATAGCGTGTAGATCTGGCGTAGTCACAGCTCTGCAATAGATAGCCAGCATCGCTTTATCTTAGCAGTAACCTTTATCGCGTTACGGAGTCCGTGATTATTGTTGTTGTTGTTGTTGTCGTTGTCGTCGTCGTCGTCGTCAAATCTGCACTGTAATCCCGTATAGTGTAATTCGGACGGAACTCGGATTGGGTATCGAATTTATAAAGCCGTAGTCGCCTGAAGTACCGCGGCCTCTGAAAGCGCCAGTATTATTAGAGCGATGCAGACCAATTGACCGTAATCGTTTATACTGTCCGGGCGTTTCTTCGACGAGATCTGAAAGTCAACCGGTATCCCTCTGTTAAAGCGTCGGTCGTGCCGAGATACTGTTTGATTAGGTGATACGTGTGATCACCATTTCACCTGGATAACGGCTGTAACAGAGGATCGAATACTTAGCTGCTTTTGATCAGCCTAATTCCTTTGTGCCTGTGAGGGCAGTGTTTGTGTGAGGTGTTAGTTTGATAAATTCATACGAGTCGTCTTTTCGTTGACAATTAAGTGTCGCTATTAACTTAGCCATTGAAGAAATATGGAAGATAATTTGTGAATGTTTTGATTTGGCAACCGTAACATAATTATAGACGCATTGCTATTATGACAGAGTAAGAGCTTTTGAATGGCGGCTCCGACTTCTATGTTAATTGTATAGTGGCCGTCTTCGATCGATATTGGACTGCGAGATAAGACTGTAGCTGTTATGTGTAGAGAAGATGAATACAAGCTCATTTATACAACTGGTCCGGTGATCGGTTCGTGTTGAGTTGTCATTTATCTTACATGTATTCCGGTAACAACAAAAAAGAATCCATTGCCTCAGAAATATGACGTCCGGTTCACTTGATCATAGTCGCACAATATTTTGTGCACTAGGAGTCTTATTAGCGCTATGCGCCATAAACTTTTTCCTCATTACGGACACGCGATGTCGCCTCGTCGTGACGACGGATGCGCAGGTAGATGTAATAGCCCAGAAGGTAAGTGGACAGCTACATCTTATTCTAACTGACTACATAAGTCTGGAAGTAACTTCTCGAGAACTTTGGACAAAATTATCAAGGCCACTGACTTGAAAACGACTACATATAATAACTCGAAAAAAAAAAAGAAAAATATCGAAACTTCCAATATTTATGTTGCGAGATTACGTAAATATCCTAGGTTCGGCTGCTTCGGTTATAAAATCGGCAAAGACATAAAACATTTATTTACGTTGCGTGTTGATATCCGCCTGTCAGTAAATAGCTTTATATCTGTCGGACAGTACATATGCTATTAGCACAGATCCGTAGCGTTTGTTTGTTTTGTTGTGTCTGCTTTAACTCATTCGTTTTCTCTCGAATACATTAAAGAAAGTCCTATACAGCTTCAGA
>NW_019215880.1:0-4219 GCF_002532875.2 Varroa jacobsoni | reverse complement strand
ATATGTATAGAAGACTAACATTTTCGACCGCACTCTCTTCGAAATCTTCTGCGTGATTCAGGTGTTATTTTTTTCACGTTTTCGTTTTTGTTTTTTTTTTGCATTATGTACACGATAAAATTAATAGTTAAACGAAATTGAGTCAATAAAGCTCAATATCGTGGACTGCCAACTTGCAAGCTCACAATTGTCGCTCTCCTACATTGTTTATTAGATCTTCTCTTCTGTATATTTATTCTACGCTAGAGAAGCAGAAGTAGAAAAGGTTTTCGAAAATAACGACTGGCCCTCAACCAAACTAACTCGTCACAGCATCAGAATTATTTATAATATACATTACAAATATGGTAATCAATAAATAATAACGATTTCTGCCACGGTATCTTCAATATGTATGGGTTAAAAAATAATCATCTAATACTGTAAAAGAAGGGAATACCTAGGAAGTGAAAGTTATAATCCCCTGCGAATGTTGTCCAATCGGCAAATAGCAGGAGTGTCTAGTTTTACGTAAAACTTAGAGTTAGACTTCGGGGCGAAACACACGTTTTCGATACAACATACTGACGCCGTTCAAACGATAATGCGGCAATGGTGGTTTATTTACCATTCGTAATTTATGGCCCGTTGTCTTTCAGAAATAACTGCGCTAGTAAAAGCAACAACTCGAGCTCGGATAGGAAATAACAATCATCACAACAGCTTTGCTAACTTCAACAATCATTGGTACATATATGTCTACCCAATTGATTGAGGTTATCCGATCTGAAAATGACGAATGCGTCCACAAATCAAAAAGGCAAAATCGTAATATCCTTCTAGAAGCAAAATTGTTTTCGCTGAGCACCGACAACCCGCACTGGCCTTTCAAATGTAATCGCTTACTAAATTTCATTTCACCAGTTACCTTAATGGAAGTTAAGTGAAAGCTTTATTAGTCCATCGGACGCCAAAATGATTAATGGCCAAATACAAATAACAGCTGACAACCAGAGTATTTAGCCGTTTCTTATGATAGACAATGTAGTTTAACTACTGAGCTGGGGAAAGTTTTTCCTCCACTAGAATGTTTCCGCTAGCGGCGTGTGGAACTTCAACCCAATGATCCCCCACCGTTGTTAACTAGAAACAACCACATCTACGACTTGTCTTCATAAAACTCGTTCTTTGAGCGGCGTCCTAAAATTATATAAGCTAGCATTTTTAGCAATATGCGTTAAGCTTGTGCAACAATCCTTGAAGTAGAATGCTATAAAATCGGTGTGCTGGCCCATGCCGATTTCGTGTCGAAACGAAGCCCTCGGAAGATCCTGCTTGACAGTTTGCTCCTACTTTTGCTCTGACTTAACTCTAGTTGTTTTGAGACTATTGAACTTTTGTATATTATTATATAAAGTTGTAAGAAAGCAGACATAAAATCGAGCTTTAAAAGCGCTACCTGAGGCACTACATGTCGTCTGCTTCTCAAAGGCAAATGTTACTCAGGCAGCGGAATATAATAATTTAACTTCGGTTCCAGTGCGTAATGTAGTTCTTCAAAGTGATTTATGAGGTCAATTAAAGGAATTGTTATTGTCTATTGTTGATGATCCTCGACCTAAGCCTTTTGATGAACTGTATCTTCTACTCCATTTCCCGATTCAGAGTATCATAATTTACCTCGAGCGTAAAGAACGACATTGATGTAAACAAGACCTTTATGCATGTTTTCTGGGACCTCAAAAAAACACTCTAGTTTAAGCCTTTAAAACCTCGCGAAAGCTATATAAACCCTATTTGATTAAACGGTAGAGATCTATTTGGAGATGATTTTGCCGTGCGAGAACACTCACTGACATATGGCTTTTGACTTATTCGTTAGACTTGCCCTTTGACGACTAATCGATAACCATGTTCATGTCGAAACCGGTTCTCAAGAACTGAAGAAGTCACAAAATGGTTTTCTGACTATTTTCATTTAAGAAGCAGAAAATTCTACAAGTAGAAGAGTCAGTTATCTGTCTGACAAATGGCAAACAATAATAAGAAAAATATAACAATTACAATTTTTACGTTATTTAAAAAATGAGGTGTTTGAAGGTGATCAAAAGGACGGTGATACTTATGTTCCTTTAATATATGTATTCCTACTAGTACAATTCTCATACGTTGTTACTTACCCATATCGATAGTTCAGACAGTCAGCTAATTACTGTGGAGCGACATTATTGAAATAACGTAGGTCAGGGTTCATATGATGTCATCGTAACTAGCGTCAATAATAATGATGACAATATGTGGCGTACCCATATAAGTACGACCATATGATTGAAGTAATATGTCAACTATTGCATCGGCATGGAGTCTTTGCTGGCTGGCTGGCTGGTTGTCCGTCTGCTTCTTTCATACAGACATAGATCTACTAATATCTCGCGAACTCGATTTGACTTATATGTGAGTGAAGTCGTGGACCTCTACGAGCTGTGCTTTAACTGGGTGCCTATACGAAGTCTCATTGAGTTGAGAGGTCATTCGTATACGTACTAATAGCTATTGCACAAGACCAAGAGGGAGCGCTGGTAACGTTGTCATGTTCTAAAACCAATTATGTCCATAAACTCATCAAAGGCTGGTACAACATTTTCCTGATGTGGTTATAAATAGGGTCTTAGCATTATCGCTCTACATGTTAACTTGAGCAAAAATTAAATGACTCAGTTACTATCATGATGTTTAGAACTCAACTTCAATCGCAAGGGTATTTTTCGGCAAACTCTATTTTATCTGTTTTTAGCATTCTATGATTTTTTTTTGCCTTTATCGGCTTCTATAGAGCAAAAAAAAATCAAATTATGTCGGCTTTAAAATTATTTACCGAACCGTGTTTATAACATGTCTACTTTTATAGTCTTGAAAAGATGTCTTGTGATACAATCTGTAGCCACAAGAAACAATTAGCTAGAGAAGTTTTCGATCATTTACTTCAACGCCTAAATATCCGTAATTTGCCGCTGGAGCCGTGTGGTGCTGATGCGAGCAAAATTTGTTAGCTCGACGATCGTAGGAAAAAATCTAGCGAGATCAACACGTGCATAGTACGCACGTTGGAGCTTCTACATCATGTTGTTTTTGTTGGCTGAATAGCCAAGGTCTTATATTTCCTGTTTCTTGAGAACGTAGACACGTGCCAAATAGCCACGTGCAAGATCATGCAAAACGTTATTAGATATTATAACTTTTTACAGGATCCATAAAATATTGTGTCAGCGTTTCGAAAGGGTGAAAAATCACATTTCTACTAATGGCGAAAAGGGTGCGAAGATGACAACCACTAATCTATCCAACTTTGCCGGCCTGAGTTGGTGACAACTCATACTACGAAATACTACGAATTTCGCTAAAATAATCGCCGTCGTCTGTTGGCTTATAGGTCTGCTCGATCACCTTTAGATGTAGTAGAAATATAACCATTTCAAGCTATGGATAGGCCACCAAAGGCCTTATGTCTATTCACCAGGTCAGAGGAGGATAGTGCAGCTACGTAAGTTGAACATAGATATTGGACGAAACATGTAACTTAAATAAGAGGACGCTAGTTTTCATATCAGGGTTCACGAAAGTATCCTTCAAGTCTTGATCGGAAATTAAGCTCTGGTAGTCCAGTATGCACGAATTCGCCCTCCGAGGATGTGACTCATAGGATAGGAATCATTACAGCGGGCAACCGCGTCCTACCGTTTCATAATAATAACGTTCCAGGCTATAATTGAATAGGAAATTAGTTGAACAAAGAACACTGAAGTGGATCGGGCGATGCCATGTCCACAATGAGCCGATGGTTTAACCGGTCGAGGATCAGACGTCGACCACTGAAATAGGTTGCTGTCTCTCTGATCGCACGAGCTGCTTTTAGTACACGATCTTTCAATACGCTCGATATTACGGTCCATATATAAGAAAAACAATTTTCACTAATGAGCAATTAATAATACTGGTAGAACATACATATTCTCCAGAGTTGGCTTCACGAGACGATTCACTGTCGGGTAAGGTCCAAGTAACGTTTATGGTCTGTCAGTAGTAGGTATATGCGTAAGGAGACGTTAAGCGAGCCTTCCATTGAAGGCTACAACGATTTTAATCCTAGAATACACGTCGAATTGGCTCATCTCTTTGGTGGGTTTACTCATCAGATTCCATATGATTGTTCAAATTTACACGTACACAGTACCCTTTGCAG
>NW_019215879.1:0-4223 GCF_002532875.2 Varroa jacobsoni | reverse complement strand
TCCTTAAAGAGGGATACACTGAGAGAACAACATTAAAAAAAGAAATTTACAAAATTTGTTATTGATTGAAAATGAGCAATCTCTGCTTCAAGATAGGCTAGGCTAAAGCATTTGGAGTTTAGCTGAAACAGAAAAAGGAGAAAGAATTAGGTGTGAGGTGACGCGCAAATGTTGAGAGATGAGTTGAGATTCTTACGAAGCCAGTAGAGAACCTGTCAGGTATTGATGACAGCATCAGGATTCATAAACAATTATACTGCTTGATCGTACTATTGACTTGCTCAATAAAAAGTGCTGTGACTTTTCGTACGCGACAAAAGGTCAATGCAAACACTTGTATCTGATACGTCAAGCTAATCTTTAAATATGTACGTATAGAAAATGTCCATAAAAAGTTAAAGTTAGATTGAACGTTACTGTAAATAAAAAAACATATCGTCAACCGACTTGTGACTAAGATCTACTACTTGCTAGCATAATCATAATTCTCATGTAATTTATTTTTATTCTAGCTACTTGTGGGATTGGAACGTAGCTCTTCATTACTTCGGAGAAAAAGGCTTCATGAGGTATGTTTACTGTGGCATACATTATTTTTATAATAAATGTATAAGCCCTGTTTATGGCTACCGGACTAGGTTTTTACAACAGTAACGTGGGATTTTTGTCAATATTTTTGAAAAGCCATTAAATTCACTCATCTCTCTGTCCCTGGATCGGTTTTAATACTATCTCTACTTCAGAAAAAACCCACTTTTTCGTTCAACTCAAGCCTAGCGGAAGCTCTGCTTTCTTTGCACGAAGCTTGCCCATATTTTGCCTACCCCTATAGCTCTCTAAGCTTCATGACCTTTATCGCGTATTCGGATATTGCAGTCTTTCTTTCTTCACCCTGAAGTACCGGGTTTACTGCAATGCCGGGCTCAAATGGGTTTTTTTCTAAGTCCTGCTGTCTTCTTCTTTAGGGGCATACAATGCTAAAGTCACATTACTAAAGACTAAAAGGGTCACATCATTGTATACGGTACTGTTCCTGGTTATTTACGAGTCACTTGGCCCATTTTGCTATTCTATAAAAGTACGCTTGGAAACGTCCGAGTTCGGTGAGAGTTCGGGTCAGGTAAATGTGTCAGTTTCCCAAAGTTCCCTTCACACTACTCTCTGATTTCTCGCGTAAATCTGCCGGTCTAAGCAACGATTTTTGTTATACTCTTCCACTTTTTCTAAAACGTTTTGAGAGTGTTTCTTTTAGCTTTCTCTCATTTGATGCTTATACATTTCTTCCGGAAGTTTCATGATGCTGTTGTACTCACAAACCACTAATAGTAGACAGTAGGGAACCTGACAGGTTCCCTACTGTCTTCATACGTTCAAAACGGTTACAGACGTTGAAAAAGGAAATTAAAAATACATGGAGGTTTTACGGATGCTTATAGAAGTTCATTTAATACAATAAAAAGTCTAGTCATCATCACGTAATTAAATGAGCTGGTAATTGGTAAACACATATTCTAAACCACTCGTTCGGAAAACTGTTCCTTGAACAGCACGAAAACTTAAAAAACATCTTTCTACAATTAATTTTGAGGATACTATCCATTGCTCATTTAGCTTATAATAAACATATAATAAAAAAAATACAAAGTACGTGCATTACTCAAATTAAGCACCGTTATCAAGATTATTCGGCGACACAAACTGCATAAGTAAAAGATACGTTACTTTTCAGACTTTTGCTCGAAATATTATGGGTTGACGAGCTAAGACGGATGGCGACTTACGCAGTACTCGCCTTTACAGCCTATGATAGATAAAATGCAATATATACACTCATAATTCAATTAAATGTATTAGATTTACGTGTATTTTTTTGCTTGTTATATGAATTTTGTATATTAAAGGAGCAAATTAATAGTGACAGTAAACGTGACTTCCGATGTCAGATATTTTAAGAAGCTCCTGTTAGGAAAAATGGCGTAGCCATATAGATTTGTCAGGTTCGCGGACATCCTTAGTGCTAATCCTCGCGTGATTACTTTAATCGACTTGGTTTTTGTTGTGTAACAGTTATAGAATGTGTAGGTTGATATCCATTATTATATAAATTTGCTGTATCAATATTAATAAATTGTAGTAGAAATCATGCCCAAGTAAATATCCTGGAGTAATGTAAGTTTACCGTACGGTTACGTTGAGCGTAATACAATGAATTCTTGCAGTCATAGTGAGATATTGGTGCCGATAAAAATGTTGTCGAAAAAAAATTTGTTTACTAGAATACTACCACTCTTTTTGTTTATAGGTTTTAAGTCATTCATAGCTAAAAAAATATACTCAAAGGAGCTTTGTTACGACGTTAATAAAAGTAACAAATAACCAAGTGACATTCTGCATCCTTCCCGGTTACTTTTTGTTGAAACAAAAAGGGTAATCTATCTCGTCGTGGTGGTGTCCCGTTTTATCTTTCGGAGATTTTTCCGTCTTTCAAGCTCCGGTATCGCCCAACTGCCTGTAACATGACATTTCTAGTCTGTCCGTGACGGCACTTTTTTCATGGCGGCAGAATTCGTTGGGTATGGTGAATACCCGGCAATGAAACGTAGAATGATATCATCGGCATGGGTGTATTTTACGCCTTTCTATTTGACGATTGGCATTTGCTTCGACTGTGAGCCACAGTCGCTTTCAGTGAACTATTGCAGTTCCTGCCGCAGGTTCCGCTTCTCGTCCGCTGGAATCGGATACGGAAAGAGAATGTGGTCTCCCTCCCTCCACAAAAGTCCCTCCCTCGGCACAGCAAGTGCAGCTAGCTCCTTCGCTCGCGTCCGTACCGAGCATCTCCCTCCACTCATCATGCTGCACAACAAACAACAGATACCCAAGGCGGTGCCTCTTCGGCTGGTGATTGTTTTTTGTTTTGCGTGCTCTTGGATGGTCATACCCGTTGGCACGCTATCAGCGTCGCCTACATACAACCCAACGGGAACAACGACTACGACTGCTGTTACAGCTACCACTGTTACCACTGTGTCAAACATAGCTCGTCCGTCAAATCAATCCACAGGTGTTTCAAAAAGTAGACCGATTACGAATGTATCGGTGACCAATGGCTCCACTGTCGATATGTCATGCTCGGTAGCAACGGATACTCCGACAGTGATAGTTTGGCTCCAGGGTGATAGTTTCAAAGTTCTTTTTTTTGGTTCCAACCGAGTCACAAACGACAAAAGAATGTCGGTTAGAATTCTCGTTGAAGAAGGCGCCATCAAATCGACGTTGCGGATTGAACCTGTGAAACCCGAAGACCAAGGGAAATTTATTTGCAGAGTGCCCCGAAAAGATCATATAGATACTGAAGTTATTTTACTTTCAGTAAAAGTGGCTCCGGGATTGTCTTCAACACAAGCCGCGACTCTACTTCCAATACAGTCGCCAGCACAGATAGGCAACGACACAGTGTTAACAGTGACCTCAAGATAGTGAAATCCGCGTGTTGAAAGCTACTCGAACATTTTACAACAACCAACATCTTTGCATGTAATTTGACTTCCAAGTGATAAAGAGTTATTAACACAGAACATTATATCTTATAATAGAGTCTACAATTTAATTTCATCGCCCGCTACGTTCTGTTTCAGTTAGAACGAAAATTTATGGAGGTGATGCGAAAGAACGTCCTATCTAAAGTAGTGAGTTGGTGCATACAATGCGCTCGACGAATAAGGTTTAAGCAAAAGTAAGTTTATTCTATAAAAGTACAACTCTCGATAAGAGTGAGTCTCGGAAGATTCGGATGAAGATAATTACCATTATTACGTTTTTTGTCACATCGTAGAATCATTAAAGGTGGATCAAGATGTGTTTCGATTGTAATAAGATACTTTCAATAAAAAAGATATATTTTTCAATGTATATGTGTATGGGTCAATTATTTTAAGTAGTGCCAGAGTGTAACCAAAACGAAGATGGTCAATGTTTTTCTGATGTATCAAGTCTAACATTAGACTTACCCAACGTAATTTATATATGTACATAACCTTATCTTATTTTTTCTAAAATCGTTCTTAAGGCAATGGTGACACATCAACATGTGCATAAGTTGCAGTCCTGTATTCCTAATATTCCAAATACGTTGTATCTTGAACGCTTGTTGTTGTTGCCGCATCAACTCATTGCCTTATATATATATATATATATATATATATATATATATATATATATAT
>NW_019215878.1:0-4230 GCF_002532875.2 Varroa jacobsoni | reverse complement strand
CTATGTCGTGGATCCCCGTAGTAAGACTTCATTCAAATATAAATAGAGGGATGCTTCAACATATAAGAAGTTGAAGAAGAAAGCGCAATAAGCTCACTGGTCGAAGAACTAGCAGTTTATGCTTAAAAACCATGAAATTTGTGATTGTAATGTAACAAGGTCCTACCAACGGTTTGCAGGTACAAGTACGTACAATATTAAAATAACTATAGAATTTAGTACAACATCTAGGTCTAAAAAAAGTTGTCTGTTCGCAAGGTACACTATTTCATTGGGACGCATTATTGAGCTGACATAGTGGAGGGTCTAGAGTGAAGTACTGGCTCGTCTGAGATCTCGCAACGAGTTTGTGAAGAATCGCTTCTTTCCATTGTAAAACAAACATGGGGAAAGCGTGTTGATTACGAAATGTTTAATTTTAACAAGATAACTTACGATTTCCATAATAACATTTTGAAAGAAAACACCGGCGTGAGTCGACACTCAGTCTTCACATGATTCGTCAGTTTAGAGTAAACGTTCGTAAAAAAATAATGTGCTAATGGCAAGCCCGCAGAAGCCACATGATGGTCAAACGGATGCATGACATAACTGGTCATATATTTCATTAATGCTGATGGTTGTCTGCATATACATTGAGCTACACACGTGTTTTCCATTGACAGCAAATGCTCTATCCAATGCTGTCATATGAAGCATTGCTTTAAGCTTGCCTAGATATTGTTACGAGATTACAAAATGTAGAATGCAGACGTTACAATAGATTAAATCGAGGACACCCTTACATTGTTACCTGCTTTTCTTTGACTTCTACTGTCACACATAACATGGCGATTGTCTAGCTTTCATTTGTATCCAAGGTTCCAATGTCTTTAGAACCTTACTACAATATAACCGTTTTAAGAACGACGAGAGCAAACTGAAGTCTCGAACTGTAATCTTTCCGTAATGGTTTCGAGATAGCAAAAATCCTAAAGCTATTAATGTATTACGAAAGTATAAGGTTCAGGACACTCCTTTGACCGATGTTTCCTCTACACCAATTAGTATCATCAATAACAGGTTTCTTCTGTAAGTTGGATATAATAGGCGCATCGAACTATTTCTACTGAGAATATTACGTGACGAAGCAATGGCCATTTATAAAAGGCAAACATGCCTTGTACAGCATGGCAAGCTCTGGGGAGGAGATCGAAAAAACACATTTATCGATCATGATCTAGAGGTTTATGTGTCGAAGATCTATGTGAAGGTTGTGCTAAAAATGGCAATCGAACCTACTATCCTGAAGGCCAGAAGGAAGCTACTCCTTACATAATCGACGTCTAATTACACTTACATACAGGCAAGCAGATTGCTTGTACGTAAACCAAGCACCTCTTTGATCTCAAAGAATATCTAAATCTCGCGTGAGTCGCGCGGAAAGGGATAGCTTTTTCCAGAAACAACAATACGAAGACAAAGTGCTCAAACATTGACTGAGCCCTTCGCAAGTCAAGTGCCAATAGAAAAGTTATTGAATAGTAAAAATAAGTATAAGTACGAATATCTTCAAATTATTCTACGAATAAATAGTTATTATCGTTTAGCCTTTTGAGGCATATATTATATCGACATGTATCGTACGAATATTTGGACGAAGCGATACGAAAAACGGTCACCCAAACGTAATCTGTTGTCAACCGATTATATGGAGTTGGCGCCAGATTTAAAAAGCGTTCGCATACATACGAGGCACGCTCATGCTTGCCGTCAATCTGTGAACAAATTATCAACTTACATTCGTCTCAACCTCACAGCGCTTTTGTAGACAATGAGCACCTGTATAAAGTACGCACTATAAGCACAAAGCCGGTCTCCCGAGAGAACGTAAAACATTTAACAGAGTTTATATCTTCGCTCATATAACTTCTGCTGGAATACCCAAAAAGCCCTCTTCTATGCATCGATTAAATTATTATTATTATTATTAGTTAACTTCGCCTCTTGCGACATGAAACCTATAAATTAATTTCCATGATCGGACAGAAAGTGGTTACTTCGACGAAACGTATGCCCCAATAAGCCCATAGTTGAGTCATATTTGATAATGAAATAAATGAGAAGTTGATTTAAAAAATGTAGAAGTTCTAAAGTAATCTAATTTAAGTTTTTTTTTGCAAAATGTTCTACTTCGTTCAAGGGCTATATTCATGACAGACGCGAACGAAATACATAACACAGTATAATTTTCAGGTGGCCAATTCGGCGACCTTCGTAGAAAACATATGCGCTAGCTTTAAGAGGACAATGTCGAGAGTGAACACTTGCTCCTTGTATAGGTTTAACGTATGCGTTTAGGCCGTTTTGCATTATGGCTATTGTAGCGTAACCCTAGGATATGTACATGAAACGCCCCGTCTTTCTTCGTAATATGTTACTTTGGCCTGTTTTAGAAATATATGTTTCTCTGTTTCCGGTATTCCAGCATATTATTAGACACACAACTTTCTGATAGAGTGTATTCTTCCGATGTGTTCTTATATAGGACTGTATTGATATGCTTTCGGTAGAAATACGCAGAATTAATAACAAATCTTTTATGTACAGCTTAAACTATACGAGAGTTCTGGTCTTCGGTTAACTGTGCACTAATTTCTGAATATAATAACTTTTAAATGTTGGCACCTGTTGCCGCTACTTCGTAAGTATTGTATTACCTAATTTACCCGGTACACGAGAGCGGCAAAGTGGTGGGCGAGCTTCCGGCCATTTCTATAAGTACAATGCCTTCCCTCAATGGTAACGCGGCAACAAGGAGTAAACACATACTCTCGACGTACGCGTACAACGAACCAAGTGTTTGTGCCTAGAGTATTTTGGAATTGACTCGTGACTACTATGCGATTTCCGAGTAACCGAGTCTCAACCCTTTTCTGACATGCCTTGCTATCGCTGTAAAGCACTGCATCACAGATGTTTTGATGTTAGTTCGACCGATTGAAGACCTAGAAATAGTAGATAAAACAGAAGAATTATGATCTTCGTTATCTTTTATATTGTCCTGATCATTAGTGCTTTAATTCGGATTCGAACTATCGAATAAACACTCTACCACGCTGCGTCACCACGATGATATAGATTACGATACCTATCACGTATACATATTCTCTCACGTTCTTTTAAGACAGCCTTGGAAGCAAGTATGGTTTAATATTGTAAGGTGCGATCTGCATAAACAAAGGAAACTGTGCTCGTATGTATTCAAGACTACCTGATACAATATGCCGTTACATCAAAATGGAACTTAAACTACCCTTACATACCGGTGATAAGTAGCTTTTAAATAACGTTAAGAATTCAGTGCTAACGGCACCCCTTGACGACGCTATTGCAATAACAAACAAAGTCTTTATGGATTCGCTATGCTAGAGAGTCGAGAGAACAACAATACTTAGAAAAATACGAAAACATTGTGCCATTGTGCATTGCATACAAACTAGGGTGAGCCATTTCGTCACAATGCTAGACTACGTACGTCTTTGGTTATCCGGCAAGAATTAGGAGAACTTGCAGGAGAATGCATCCGTCGTATAGTAAGATCCTACAGCATCAGATGATTATTGTCTGTAGAAGTTTCTTGATCGTGTTCATATACAATAGAGGGATGCAAAAATAATTTGGCACTGTTTTTCCCTCTACCAATCATAAACGTTCTGCAGTGATGGGGTTATGGTGTCACCAGAAGAAGTGTGCAAAATAGTTGATCAAAACAGGGCATATTTATTTTAGCGGTGTGATTCTTTTAAAACATAGAAAATATCTGGCTATATTTTGTCTTTAAAATGGCCAATAGCTTTTCGACAGTCGAATATTTGCTTTATCAAGTGTTTGTTTGTCCAAAGCAGAAGGATCGATCCCTCCACTCTGAAGATCATTCCACTGGTCCGAAGCAGTTTTGCTAAAACATTTTCCCTCATACGGCGCCTTGCCGTCCCAACTAGAGAAGGTCCAATGGTGCGCGAAACGCGCGAGTGATTTTTGAGTGAGATTCAGCCTTCCAAATTAAACCATAATTTGCGTTATAGGCACAAGGATATTATTAGCTTTGTTCACGTTATGATTTAAATTTGGTACTGGATGATGGAAAAACAAGAGAGCTGATTCATTCTCCTTTTCATTACTATCGGACTATCGTATTTGTGCGTAATAAAACATTTCTAATAGTAACAATGTTCCATTTGTTATACG
>NW_019215877.1:0-4236 GCF_002532875.2 Varroa jacobsoni | reverse complement strand
ACTGTACAGCAGCATTCATTTTTTAACGTCGTTACAAATTCTAGTGACTTCATTGGGTCTGTCATTGGCAGTATGAACAAGTAGGATAATTTTCAAATAATGGCTTTCCTGAAATTTCTGTTAATTGGACATTGAAATCGCCTACATGTGCCAACTTATATATATATATAGTGCGTCCCAATTGAGGACAGTTACTATCCACCGCGATTACAGCTCAATTCGAAATCTAGGCCACAACGTAGTCGATCTTAAAACGTTCCTCTTTTTGATTCGCAAACAACATATGGTGCACTAAGCGATCATAACAGGCATAAACTTATCAAAATATCGCTCAAGACGCGCTACATAAAAAAAATTTGATAGAATTAAACATGGCGAACTTTGGCCTGATAGGAAGCCAAAAGTTTCCAAAACACAAATCCAAACGGCCAAAAAATATAGTAGTAAAAAAAATTTAAAAAAAGGACTAACCGTTAAAGCTCATATGGGCACCCCAATCGATAATCGCCATCTCCCTCCAAAAAACGGCCGCAAATTTTCAAAACTATCAAAAGTCTACGTGTATTGAATTAACGAATTTTTCAGCACTTTGAATCTGAATCGTACTAAGGATTTCCCGGTTTGCCCCATAGAAGTTTTTTTCGGAATTTTCAGAATATGCACGCAAACTGGCACATAGACTGTAAATTTCGGAAAAAAATAAAGTTAATCTTGGTTGGTGAAGTTTGTGAAGCACAGGGTGACTTGACGGTAGCTGATTTCCGCTAAGCTTCCTAAAACGGCGCACTGTTCTCTACAACGACGAGTTTAATGTTTTGTCCCAGAAGGAACCAGCTTTCGTCTGGTAACATAGACTCCGCATGAACGCATTCCGGTTATGACAAGCAGCTTATTGAAGTTTCCCCCAAGTCGATGGACACAGGTACACACGTGAATGCTGTTGCTGATGCTGTTAATGCGATGTCGTCCAAGTGAGCAGTGATTTGCAACGGTTGTACCGCACGAGCGCCCCCACTTTTTCTCTAAATGTATATATATATATATATATATATATATATATATACATCTTCCGTGCTCTTTGGCCTGCCACAGTGTGCTTCTTCGTCTCTCATTTTTTCTCGTTCAATTGTTGAAATTTTTCTCGTCGGTTGTTGCTGTCGTGTTTCACTTACGATCCGTCAGTATCCGTGCCTCAGTAGCAATTACCATGACACGCTTGTAGTGACGAAAAAATCAATTATTATTTTTTCTTTTAAACACTGAAATCTTGGATTACCTATTCTAATTAAATTTGTATTTATTGTCATTTAGTTGTACGGTTAGGAAGTGACTAGCCTGAATTCCGTTATGTTTCGATAACCTTCATGAAGACAATATGAATTCGTCCATCACTGCGATCTAATCGAACCATATTTAGGCTAATTCGTGTCCATTAGCATTAGTACAAGGTCGGTGTATATTTCTTCTGTAGATATCCGAGAGTAAACGGTTATACGAAAAAAAATTAGTTTCGACTGCAAGAATTCTAGCGTCCGTAAGGGCTAGCAGTTCCTCATCAATTCGCCCAGCTAAAGTATGTAAATAAGCTGTAAGATAAACAGAAGCGCTTGCTGAGTCTTTGCTTACTCGTCGCTGCCCGCAAGGTCATGCGAAGAATCTCACCGCTCTCTAACTTAACCTAGTTACAACTCCGTAGATATATTCCTCTAGAGCCCCTATGCTGGAGGCTTTAGCCAGACAAGCTCTGGTTGTATTCCAAATGGAGGATGCGCTAGGTTGTAACCACTCGCGGTCGAACGGGAGCCTGAGCAGGCTACGGGCAGGTATCGACGAACAAGTGCCTCGAACTACTTACTCGTTATTCTCTAGACCTACGAGAGCATATCTTATTCTAGTTCAGAGCGAAACTTGAGCTATCGAGACCCACGACCTCGCTGGCTTCTATGTGATCTGCTATAAAACTCAAAAGATAACAATCGCCGGCCGACCTCGTACAGGGATGTCACTACATTATAACCACAGAATGGAAGATCTACACTGCGTGCTAGCAGAAGACAGCATCGTCGTTCTCGTCAGTACCAACATTAGTATAATAGCTATATAACCTATTTTCGTCAACCGGACGCAAAGTTAACCCTCACTAAAGTTGAAATGCTCCTTAGCTATTCGTGAAAGGTTCCGCCGGCGGCGGAATGACATTTATGGCGACCTACACACACGATTGGACCAACCCTTGCATACGGCCCAGTTCGTTGCCCAAGACGTTGATGGACTTTTGCTGCCGATCGTTAGCATCAGCGTCTTCCTGACCTTTATATGCCACAGAGGAGGTTTCGCCAGTCGTATCTTTACGATAAATACTGAGCTCAGTAAAATAAAGTTTCTCAGCAAAAGTAGTTTGTTCAGGGAGTAAACGCATATCGAAGCGCACACACCAGTGGCCATTGACGTCGCCCTACAATTCGTGGATTTACCCGACGAAAAAGGAGAGCTGTTCCTGGGCCATCCCAGTACAGAACCGTCTCCCCACTTCTACGTATGAAATGGTTTTGTCGCCCAACAACGCTGACGGAAAACCGTCAACTGTAATCGTTGATATCACTTAGTTTTATCCATGTTGCTCTGACCGCCGAAATCAACGGTGGTTCAATAGTCTTTGCTATCTGGCTGAAAAGGCATACACAAAGGAAGGCGAAGAAGCCTTCTCTCAGTTTGCCTCAGAATCGCTTATCGCAGAGTCAATTTCAGAAAGACAGATTTATCTTCAAGCAGGAAACCTTTTGCTTGAAGGAGGCGGAGCACCATCCCTATAAATGGTTCTCTAGTCGTGGATCGCCAGCCGACCTTAATAGAATACTTAGTGGATGTTTCAAGCAAGTGCTTTGGGATAGGGTCGCGACTTATAAGCGAAAAGACTGGGAAAACAGATTCTTGGTACGAGACATTGTCCAGGCACTTCAAGTTGAAACAAGGCAGAGGGACCCGACCTAATGAAAAGCGAATACCTGGAAAACGCACTCATTCTGGCTCCTGCTGGACGGTGCTCTTCGACAAGTGCCTTCGTACAATCTTACTTTCCCCACAATAGCTCAAGGCCGTTCTTTTCCTCACCCCAAGGGCGAAAGCGACCCTGATCAGGTGGCAAAGCATAGCCAGAAAGTAACTCCCATTGTTTCTTCCATTGACGATTAGTCACTTTCAGGTTTTCGCTTAGTCTCGTTACAACCAGCAAGAAAAACAGCGGTCAAAAACTTTTCTTTTGTAAAAAAAGCTTTTGTATTCCCACTCAAATTTCGGCAGTAAAAGCTGGAACCGGGCATCTCACTGAGTACAACGTAGATAACATTTGCTTTACATAATACACCTGTCTCTCGTCCTTGTAAGTGGCGGCATCATTTTACGACTCGTGTTGCTTATCTTTTTCGACTGCGCGACTTTGTCCACTGTTTTCCGTGCAGCCTGTCTGAAGAAGAAAGGCCATCAAATAAGTCATTCCACCGAATAGAACATCAACAACAAGAAGCTTTTAAAAACTCCGGTTTTTTAAGCAAAACGTAACAGAAGAATATGATGGAAAATTACGTAGTTATCAACAGGTATTTTTAGTTTTAGTTTTAGTTCTCACTATATGTTCAAATATATTTGACGTATACCTAACGGTTGTCAAATTCCATTCTGACGGTTTCGTCGACTGCCACTTGGGTATAAAACTACCGATCACTAAAATGCGGCGCCGTCAATGAACACTCAAGCATTCGGAAGCGAGCAATGGATTTCAAATATCCCATACCTCAACCGGAAATATATTTCAACCATATATGACTATTTCCTATACTTTTTGTGCTTACTCAAAAATGATAATATTGATACGTTAACACCTACGAACAGAATACGATACGGTCACAGTCAATTGAACAGCCTTAGTACTTACTTATACTCCATCCGTCCATAGCAGAGTTATTAGTATCAGATTGAATGATCTTAATGTATCTAAACACTAATATACAGCGGAGTCGTACGCAAAGTGGCTATGTTTTCTGAAAGTGGACCATTAGGGCGTAGTTTCAATTTGGTAGGTAATTCTAGAATGTATATACGATAAAAAAATTATTCATACATTTTATTATTTTAAAAGACACTGATGTGGTGTATTTTACTCTATATTTGATAGAGAAACCAGTGGTTCTCATTGTTTCCAAGAGACCATTAAACAAAGTTGCCCCCCGAAAGAGCTAT
>NW_019215875.1:0-4269 GCF_002532875.2 Varroa jacobsoni | reverse complement strand
TTACTCTGTCTAACGTTACGCTTAACGCTTGTCATCGTCGGCTGGGGAATATGTGTTTTAAAGCTGAGTTAGAATTTTTCGAGTGGAGTTTGCGTCTGCGGCGGAAATCGTCATGTATTGGTTGACTGGCCGTGTCCTATCTCTAGGATATTGAGCTAGCTTTCAGATTGTCTTAGGCTTAAGTTTGCATCCGAAGTGATTCGACACCCTAGTGGGAATAAACCTGATAATTCAACTAAACGATTAATCCTTCGCCTCGCTTGTCCTGCTCAAGTGGTCCTGATCCTCGTCAAAATCCGCTAGCTGCTACTGTTGATAATGATCAAGCTAATGGTTCTTGCATGTTCGCACATTATGGCGTCGTCGAAATCCGATAGAAGTCCTTCCGGTCGTTGGACGTCAATGTCCACTTCGACGCTGTACGTTGTCATTCACTTCGCTTAGCTTTTACCAGTCTGCTGACCTCTCTCAGTAGACCATCCCTGTCTAGAGCCGAGAAAATACTGCAGATAAACGTAGAGGCCACCATAGTAAAAAAAGATCGTTAGATTAACATAACCTGTTCTTGGCTCATCGTCTAGACGAGAATAAATCCAATCTTTTGTATACTCCACGTAGGCTTCAGCTCTATGTGTTGGAATATCGCAGGCCGCGTGCCTGAGTTTGTGAGGCTGCGTATTGGACACCCGTCTATTCACGGACGCTTACGAGAATTTACTTTCGTATCCACTTACTACTTACAAATACGTCGTTGTAGCATTTTTGCCCGGTAAAGACACGCACTAATCTATATGCGTAAATCGAGTGGCACCAAGGGACGTTTCACTGACACCCAACAGTGGTCGAGACAACGGGAAAAGGTGAGAGAACGAATTGACGTTTGTCTGAGTTCCGTGAGCAAAATGAAGCAGATTTGACGGAATCAAAAAGAACTGCAACACTTCTTACATCCCTAGCACAGCTAGGGCCGGACCGACCTGGGCGATTGATGCCTGTGTCTGCTCGTTCGTATATGCTTGTATGCGTTGATAGGTCTAGAAAACCAATCGGTTTGGGCGTCCCGTAAAACTTCTCACCACCGTCATCATCATCATCATCATCATAGCTATTGATTATTTGGATTGGATTGAACGAAAATGATCCAACGACCAAAAATGACCGAGGCTAACATATCGAAGATGAAAAAATTGAGCTGATGGTTCAATCGTATAGCGACTGAGTGGAAGGTAACGCTTTGACTGGCGTCCAGAAGTAGTAGCGCTGGATAGAGATCGAACTATTGCTAGCTAGGGGTACTGGAATAGCGTCCAATTATCGCATCGAAAATATCACTCTGTGTGTGTGTGTGTGTGTGTGTGTGTGATAACGGTAGAGCGAGAAGCGCTGCGCTGACTTATGAATTATGGGTTTTGAAGGAAAGCTGCAGAAAAATGCCGCATTTAAAGATGTTGACGTCGGCAATGACGACGACGACGCCGACGACGACGACGACGACGACGACGACGTTAAGTCTACACAAACAGCAACAAGTTGATAGCTCCATACCAAAACAATCTCAATGTGATTAGAATACAGTGTTTGTAAATTTACATAAACATGTGTATATAGCCATGCGCACATGCTGTAGATACAGAGCGAGCTAAACCGTATACTTCTACTGATGAAAATCGAGATTTACATCTGGCCATAGAAACAGCATGGAAAACATACTAGACTAGCCGAATTCGCTTGACAAACGCGGCTGCCATTGTTAATCGTTTTATAATTGCATATAAATGAAAAACAAAAAAAAAAAAAAGAAAAAATCAGATTACTGTTGTGCATGTCTGCGAGTTGAGTGACTCTACATAAAAAAAAATAAAAAGCAGAAAATATTACGTTACTTAAGAAGGACATGTCGTGAATAATCTCGCCTCGTCGTCTATCTTATTCTAATATTGACCCCGCTCTATCCGTACTGTCAGGTCATATCCACTTACGCATGTCCTATAATGTAAAGTTTGTTCGTTAACGCAAATAGTGTTTTACACATGTATATGTGTCTCATCATGGGATTCATGTGTGCATGGTCTACTATGCAACGAGCGAGCAGGTAAGCGGCTCTGTGTGATAGGTGTGGGTGGGCAGGCAGGCAGGTCTCTTTGAACTTGCCCTTGTGTTGTACGTTCCCTTTCAACAATAGCATTACATTACTACACCACTGCGATAACTGGCGCATTGGCTCTTTATCGAGCAACTAAATGTATAAATTCACTTGACGTAGACGGCTGTCTGCCGGCATCTTCTTTTTGCCCAGCTGTGAACTTATTCTTCTAGAGTTCTCGAACCATCTCAACGGTTTCGTCAGCTGTGCTGTGGTGCCAGCTCGCTCGTTGGATTTACTTCGGAAGCCGTTCGCGTTTTAAACGACTGGCTAGCAAACGACTAACAAAAGAAGTTCTAGCAGCAGGCAGGCGAAGAGTAGCAAAAACAATAATAATAATACTACGGCAACCGCTGTCACTTAGATAACGCCACGCGCTAACTCAACTAGTACGCTCAGCGATGGGCTGCAGAACAACTCGACTTTACGCAAACGCATCTTCCTTTCGGCCGCTATCGCGTCAGGTCGCCCCCGTGCGCTCGTTGGGTTCCGTTTTCTCTCTCGCCTTGCTATTCCGACTCGACCAGTAGGATACAAACGGTAGCGTAGAGACGTCTACAGACCTAATCTGTCGATCTCGTCGTCTGTTTATTGCTGACTGGGGCTGTTCGTACGACTGCCAGAGCGAGTGGGGTCCGGAGGGGCCGCTCACGAGAGATAACGCGCGGTCGGTAGAGATAGTATAGCAAGAACTAGTACTATTGCTGTTGCTTCGATAATACATTGCTATTACTATTCCAACAACTAATAAGAAACAACAACAGGCAGCTATGATAAGGCGAGTATGTAGAGGGCAGCGACAGGCGAAAGGGGGTGCAACGACAGACAGCGCAAAAGGAAGTTAGAAAAATAACTTTCGAATCAGTGACACGAACTCCGCATTTCGTTTAGCGTGTCGATATGAGATGACTGCTTGTAGAGTACGAACGAAGTATAAAGAACGAAAATTGATTATACGCGATCAGCGCAACATTCAGACGGTAGATATTAGGCGTTGTCAAATGAAACACTAACCTGTAAGTTCGATTAAGTATATCTAAAGGCTACGACCTCAGTACGATGGCCAGGTATCTACTAAGTAAAGAAGAATGGAAAACATTTTAGATATCCATCAACTTACAATAGAAGCCGTCGATAGCGCCGCTTACATGTGTCTACCAAAACAGCTTTCCTGTACTTCCCTGTCAATAACACTTAATTTTATTACCATGCAAACTTAATTAACGCTATTAGAACGTAAGAACAATGACAGCAATAGATACATGTGCGCAGATCACGCGGTCATATGCGTTACGATCCGTAAGCAGCGTTTTGACGACAGCGGTTCGCATGTATCCATGACCAACGTCTACTCGGTTTACGTGCGTACAACGCTTCCAGAAAATTTTAGTTTGGAAGTTTCTTGCTAAAAAAAAAAGTTGTATATAGGCGAAGGAGGTTGCCGTAACTGTGTAGACATTAGGTAACTTCCTTCACGTTAAGCTACACTGTTACCTATTTACAGCGATCAGTTAGACTTTTGCATATACAAAAGGCCAATCGTCCTGATCAACGTGGACCTATTCACTCCCGAATATCGGATCCAGGACAGAATACATATCGAATAAGCCGTCATGTATTCGAAGTCTTAATTTTTGTTCGTTTTTCACGCAACTTATCAGTTCTCCGTTGGATGTAACTGAAGCGTAGAACACAGACTGTTTCGGTGCAGCATTTCTGCGTAATTTTGGCAAAAAATAGCTTTTCAAACTTAGCTCGATTATTTATTATTAGGGAATAATGTTACGATACCGGATTTCACAGACGTGACTTCAACAAAGCGTCGAAACGCAGAGGCCAAGGATAGGTATATTAACATCAGCGGTAATCTTTCGACGGTAAAACAAACGTATACTCTACATCCTGTCTAAGTTCATACTTTCGTCATCAGTTGTTGAACCTTGAACCAAGACACTCTCTAGCAAAGTCCTATTCCCTTGATATACTTGCTAACGATCACGCTTCCCTACGGAACACCCAAAAACCAAGATCGTATCTAGTTTTTGTATGATAATAATAATTTTTTCTAATGTCCATATCTTTGCATGTGTGTGTGTGTGTGTGTGTGTGTGTACATATATATATAT
>NW_019215874.1:0-4286 GCF_002532875.2 Varroa jacobsoni | reverse complement strand
AAAGACATTTGCTCTTTTTTCAAAAAAGCTGTTCACGGTTTGAAAAAAATATTCTAGTTTTATACGGATTATTTTTTCTAAATCCACTTTTCATTAGTAAGGAAATGGGAATTTATGTAGTTATTAGTTATACTTTTTTTAGTATTAATTCTCCGCAAAACAAAATTCAAAAAATTGGTATTCCCCTTCTAAAGGCATCTATTATTTTTGTACCAATACAAATCTTTTTTAATTACCGTTGAAATTTAACAGCTCCAATTTTAAGCCTTGTTTTGGCTCCTATCTTGTCTGTTTTGTATTTAATAGTTGTTTTAGGATGGTGAATTCCAAACATTGAAAATGTCTGATTATCTTTAGAAGCAATCTTAATCGAAATTTTGAACATTTTGAAATATTTTAGTTTTAGTTGAAATTTTGGGGCAACCCCTTGGACCTTTCACCTTATTTATTATCTTTTTTTATTCTTCATCTTTAAAGGGTTTCGTTTTCAAAAAACTTTATATTTGTTGTTGTTTTTAACAGGGTTAGCAATTGTTTTGTTTGCCAAATTCAACTTAACTAATGAAAGTTTTTTCATGCTAAATGTTGGTAACGGAAGTTCTTTTGTCTATATTAACAAATGAAAAAATTTAGTGGTTGTTTATGATTGCGGGAATGGGCCTGGATATGGTACGACTAATATGGCTGATTTTTTGAAAAAAGTAGGCATTAACCATATTGATCTTCTTTTTATTTCACATTGCCACCAAGACCATTACAATGGTTTAGAAAATGTTCAAAAAATAACAAAAATTCATCAAATAGTTAATAATAAAACCGAAATTTTCAATTGACAATTAAAAGGGTTGAAAATTCTAGGTTGAAAATTAAATAACATGAAGAATATTAATGATCAATCCTTAATTATTCTTTTGCAAACCACAGCCAAGAACATTTTAATGTTAGGGGATTTAACAAAAGTCGGGGAAATGAAGCTACTAGAAAACGGTGCTTTTGTAGAAAAAATTAGCACTATCACAATTGACTTACTTCAATTAGGACACCACGGAAGTAGAACTTCTAGTTCAGAAACATTCTTACGAGTTATTAATCCAAAAGATATTTTTATTAGTGCAGGACTAAAAAACAACCACCAGTTTCCCGATTGGGAGGTTCTTCAACTTCTCAAAAAGCTTAAATTAAATTTTTATTCAACTGCAAATAAAGTAAATTGGCAATATAATGTAGGTGTTGGGAAATTCATTTTTTTTCGTTAAAAAGTTTGAATGTATTGTGATAAATAGAGAAAAAAATAATTGGGAAGTTGATTTGTTATGTTATTAACATCTAACAATTCCACGACCATTCTAGTTGAAACATTATCAAATTTAATGAGGGGCTGTTATTGCTGCTTTTTTATTAATTCTTAGGTCTTCTTTTTTATGTAATGATGTCATCTAGAAGTCGGATTTTCTTTTTAAAAACTAGAAAAATCTTACAAGATACTTTGTCGGTGTGTGCGGATTTTTCAATTTGCGATATTTTGGTTTGCCAATTGCTGAAGATTTTTTTCTAGCCCAAAGCAATTAGTTGAAGTAAATGGCATAGCAATTTTCAATGTTGGCTTTTGAGTGTTTATGTGTTCTTATGTTTTATACATTATTCTTCGCAAAGGAAATGGTGACTCTCTTGATGGCAAAAATTTAAAAACGAAATACTAGGTGATGATCGCATTTTGTAAGATCGAAAAGGAAGTGTGAATTATGGCAAAGAGATATGTTTTTTTTGATACTATTGGTGATTAATGAATTTTCAAAGTTAACAATGAAATTAAATAGGTCATGATTTTTACGTTTTTTGTCCCTTTTAAATGATTTTAAAAAAATTATTACATCATTGTCAATGGCAATTTTCAAAGTGTTATCAAGCAATTCAGTGAACACAATTTAAGAATGAATAGTGGTTATACTATCACTATCAAACAAAAAATCATTATTAAAGGTGTTAATTTTCGGAATAAAATTAACGATCTTAACATTTAGGACATAGCAATTGTTGATGCAAAAACCAATTAAAAAGAAAGGATTAAAAACAAATGTGAAGCAAATTAAAAATTAAAGATAAGAAACGTTTTTACCAAATATTAATTTTGTCATTAGCAGATTTGTTTGTGTTTAGTGGGGTCTTGTACATTCCCTACATTTTACCAAATTTTTATAATTATCTAGGAATCACAACGATGCAATTTTCATTGCTTCAAGCATTGAGCGGTTTTGTGGGACTTGCTACAAGAATACCAGGGGGCTGATTGGCTGATAAATTTAACACCAAAAAACTCTTTATTGCAGGTCTTATTATGACGGGTCTCTTAAGTTTGATGTGGACAATCACTATCCAATTCCAATCAAACATTACCCAAAACACTCGTTTTAATTTATACCTAGTTGTTTATCTAGGGTGGGGAGTAAGTATTACGGGGTTGTTTTGAACTCCGTTGTGAAAACTCCTTTCACGAACATCAAAAAAAGAAGACCAAGGGCAAGCGTATGGTCTCCAAGGATCGTTAGTGGGGTTGTTTGGCACAATCTTCATCACGGGAGGGTCAATGCTAGTTGCTTACCTATTTTTAACTCTTGGTCAAGAATGAGTGTTTTATGTGTTTGCTTATTTCATTACCTTTGCCGTCATTGGTTCTGGAATTTTTGCTATTTGAGTAATTCCAAAATACGAAGTCTTTGAAACTAAACAAACCTTTAAACAAAAACTAAAAGACTTGTTCACACCATTAAAATTCGCACGTGTTTGATTATGTGCTTTCTTTGTTCTAGGAATGTATATGTTTCAATCAACATTTGCTTCAAGTATGAAAGATGTCCTTGCTCGTGTTGGAATTAGTGCGGTATTAGTAGCAGGAATTGGTGGTTTCCGTTCATATGCTCCAAGATTTTTGGTGTCATCGCCCGTTGGCCGTTGAAGCGATAGATGAAAGAGTCTAATTCTTGGGCTTGCCGGATTCTTAGCTTTGGGGTTTGTGGCGGCCACTATTTTCACCACTTTGCCAGGATATAACGGTTGATTTACCACCCTTGCTTATGGTTGACAAGTCTTTATTCAAATCTTACTCGTTATTTTATTCCTATTCATTGGAACAATTGGGTGAATTTTATTAACTTTAAGATTTGTGCAAGTTAGTGAGTTGCCAATGAAAGAAAATAGTTATGCCAATACTGTTGGAGCAATCTCATTAATCGCATTTTCTCCCAATGCTTGGTTTAATTACATTAAAAGTTTAGTAACTTCTAACTACCAAGAAAAAATAATTGTTAATGGCAAAGAACTTCAACAAACATCGTTGCTTGGTTTACAAATACTTTTATTTATTGCTCTTGGTTTTGTGGCATTAGGGATTTTATCAGGTGCTATTCTTATCTACTTAAACAAGCGAGAAATGAAACAAAAGGGTATTACTGACTATCGTTGAAGAACATTAAAAAACCAATAAAATACCCCCTAAGATACAATAGTCTTGTTGGAGGTCATCAAAAATGAAAAAAATTAAACAAATATTAAAAATTAATTTAAATAAACTAATTCACCCCATTTTTAACGGGTTAATTTTGATTTTTGGGTCTCTTGCTTGGGTTCAAGCGAAGTTATATTAACAAATGAAAAAAAGGCAATGTCACAATCTACTTACTTTTCAATTAGAGCACCACGGAAGTAGAACTTCTAGTTCAGAAACTTTCTTACGAGTTATTAATCCAAAAGATGTTTTTATTAGTACAGGACTAAAAAACAACCACCAGTTTCCCGGTTGGGAGGTTCTTCAACTTCTCAAAAAGCTTAAATTAAATTTTTATTCAACTGCAAATAAAGTAAATTGGCAATATAATATAGGTGTTGGGAAATTCATTTTTTTCGTTAAAAAATTTGAATGTATTGTGATAAATAGAGAAAAAAAATAATTGGGGAGTTGATTTGTTATGTTATTAGCATCTAATAAAACCACGACCATTTTAGTTGAAACATTATCAAATTTAGTGTTTTGAGGGGCAATTATTGCTGCTTGTTTTGTGATTTTTCTTGGCTTTTTATTCCAAAGGAAAAAATTTATTATTGATAATTGAGAAAAACCTCTAGTGCGAATTATCCTTTTGGTTGGTTTACCTGCAATGGTTTTTAAAAGTTTTATGGTGAATTTGGATCTTGAAACTTTTAAAAACATGCTGGTTTTATTGATCTTAGGGATTCTTTTTTATGTAATGATGTCATTTGGAAGTCGGATTTTCTTTTTAAAAACCGGAAAA
>NW_019215873.1:0-4292 GCF_002532875.2 Varroa jacobsoni | reverse complement strand
ATTGACCATAGAATTAGCTTCTGACAATCAGGGATTCAGGGGACGATGTTTCCCATGCGTTTTTCCTTAGATCATCTGTATTCTTGTTTCTTCCTAGCAGTTCACAGGACATAAGTAGCTTAGAATTGACGTTGCCATGAAGAAAGTGCGTTTTTGTGGAAGCTCAACACAAGAAGTGTCGTAATGTTCTTCATAACTATAGAGGCTGCTAATTTAAAATTTTGACTAGATTCAGCAGTAATGACTATTACTGGTAGATTTTCTTTAGTGTGTCTTTTTCTGCTGAGTTGGCGGTCTGAGCTTTCCGTTAGTATGATCTACTTTCGATTCTGTTGGCTGGTCATGTATCTGTCTTCAGTAGGATCTTGAACAACTGCGACTCGCTTCACATTAAGCACTCGAAATAATGTTTTGAAGTCTGCAATTTTCGCAAAAACAGCAACGTATATAGGGCTAAATTTCGACAGAAGCATACCGTTTTACTGCTTGCTATTCACAGCAAAATGTGAAATGAAAGTTATTCGTTAAATCTAACTTACCAAAAACGCAGGTATACAATTTAAGTCTAGCTTGCAAGTAATGCCAATACTAAAATTCGATTGTTGCTTTTATTGACTGACAGAGACTTATAAAATAAAATTAATATTATATGAAATAAATCCGCAAACGAAGAATGCAGAGCTCAAAACTGAGCTGACTAAAATCAAGCCTTGCAGACATCATGCTCTTACAGCCCGATGGGGCACCATTTTTCTTGCTAACACGCACTGATCTTTATGCATACTGTTCAACGCGTAAGACTATAAATTGCTTACAATGAAACCTAACTACGTAATAATGATTTGTGTTTTGTTTTTTCTACTTGGTCTCGTCTCTTTGCGCCCCTGCGCTGATTCTCAATCACGGTACATTCTCCACTGTGTGAAACATGCTATATGGTTAACATGGTTTCACAAGTCGTCTTCATTACTGAAGAGTAAATATACGGAAACGCAACAAGTGCACGACGTTTAACCGTCGTGTAGCAGCAGTGACACTGAAATGTCTGCAAATTTAGAGACAGCATGTATTCATTGCCAAACAAATTTCGTCCAGGCTCAAGATCGTTCGTCGGTCGGTGAATACCATCGCCAAAACAAGCTTCAGGAACCGGTTACGATACCTGTTTTTTTTTTTTTTTTTTTTTAATTAACTTTTATTCATATTGAGTTTTGCCACAAACTGTAAATGTCGAGTATAAAAAGCAAATAAGAACATATTTTTTTTTTGCACCATTTAGCTTTAGTTAGATGCTGTGGTCGAGCAACAATTTCTCAAAGAATCATTGTATGTATGCTTGTTTAAGAAAATGTGTCTTAAGCGTGATTGTAGATATCTGGGACGATTCGACGAGTTTCGTTTGGTTTTTGATATTTCCAAATTTTAATGAGGCTAATAAATCTAAAGGAAAAAAGATTTGTAACGGTTGGATCTGCCGTTGTAGCCAATGGAATTGATAGCCGATCACGGATTAGCCAATACGCGGACGATAATTTTATCTGAAAAATATAGTACGCATCCTCATTCATATCTACTCGGAAATATACTTGTAACATGATAGATGGACCCTCGTCCAACCCTAGTTCTGCCATTTCCATAAACGTTTTACGAAGGAGTAAAATTAAGATAGGTCCAAAACGGCCTGGACCATGTGTCAATACACTGAAATGAATATGTCCTAACGACACATTCAGAAATGTAGCCTCTATAATATATATTTTGAGTCGGAAGCCGCTACTGGTATTTACAATTGTACCCATGACATATTTTAAAATAAAGATCACATTAATAAAATGATAATTTTCGACAATTAGATTTTAACTAATACGCCATGTCGGAAACGAGTGAAAAGTTTGTGGTTCATATAGCTTACTCGGAGCAGAAAAATACTGAGCTAGCTCTACAATGGCAGCGAGTAATTGTAGACTTGGACCTTCTGCCAAACGACTTATTTATCTGAGCATCCAATAATTGAAGCTTGAATGTCTGCATATAGTGAAAATTAAGTATCCCGGAAAATACGTTCACCTGGAAAAGTGACAATTTTAATCGGAGTCTTGTATATTATGGCTTTTTTTCCTATAAGTTACTAGTATAGCAACAATTATGATGGGTGAGTGTCAGTTCCATGATTCTTTCTCATGAACAGTCATCAAGCCAACTCGTCATGCTGCAAAGATAGGCACAAGTAAATTTCTAAATTTTTCTAGCAAATTCTAATTAACACGTTATATGCAGCATCATACTATCACGCTCAGAAGATCAAATGTAATCACTGTGACAGAGACTTATAAAATGAAATCAACTTCTTAGAGTAAGTTCGTTTGATGAGCGTCACTCCAGTTGCCAGAAGCACTGCTCGCGATGACCGCGCGAGCCAACATGGGATATATTTTTCCTGTCTAAACATATTTGCAAATAGAAAACAAGGAAACTGGTCAAGAAGAAGGTAAACTTATTTGAGCGAAGAAATTACTTATCGTTAATCAACTTCATTCTTCATGCTCGTGTATCTTCGGCAGAGGAACAACGACAAAAAAAGGTGCTCAGATGCGATGGATTCCAACAGTGACACGTTAGTGTGCGCTTTCAGAGTCCTATGAAGGTGAGAAAACTCCAAAATGTTTTGGCGATGTCGGAAAGCTTATTCTTTTTTATGTGCATGAATAATGATCATACGTAGTAAACGCATGTGCATTACATTTACATCATCCATAAAACATGTGTTACTATCAGTGCATAGGCTGTTGGAACTCTTTAGACTAGTAAGGAAGCCCGCAAGGTACCAATCGTCGTTGTAGCCGTCACATTTCAAATGATAAAGTTTCGAAAAAGATATGGTTCTGTAAAATTTGCTCACATATTTGAGGAGTGCTTAAAGACTATTTGAAGCTTCTGCGCCGGGAGCTCCCATGAGTAACTCATAAACCTCGACACGTTCAACACCGTTCCTCACTAAACCATAAAAAGCGGCCGTAAGGAGAGGTGTGTATATCCTCTAGTGTCAACTTTAGACTACCGTAAGACGCACCTCTTCTTTTATTAATAGGTAATAAGTATAATAATAATAAAATAAATAATAAATATAGGTAATAAGCAATGTTACGTACATTACTACGATAGTTTTAGTAGTTTACGACATACTTCAAATTCAACTCACAGTAAGTACAGCATAATACTAAAATGAAATTGTGTCTAAGAAAAATATATATATAACCAAGTTATCGTGACCACCTAGAAAATGTTTGCATTTTTTATCTATTATAAGAAACTAAATATGGAAGTTATTAACGTGGACTACACACAACTTCCGTTATGTTTCCTATTATTCTTCTCTCTAGGTGAGTTAACTATCAGCTAGAATACAGAATTTACCTTTTTAAGGTCCAAAATTAAAGGCAGTGAACTTTTGCCTCGATATCTAGCCCATTTCAGCCAATTTAATTGGTACAAACACCCTAAACACCCCAAACACAAAACCCTAAACAATTTTTATTTTTTTCAAATTTGGAATATGGGAACCATTACCAGTCAGCAAGCATTTCTGAACAAATCAAGAGGTTAGTACTACACCCATTTGCCTTTCTAAACTGCGACACAGATCGATCCGTGCAAAGGTAATCATATTCAACAGATGAATTAACAGTATCTTCAGTTACTTTTAACTACGGAGCATTGTAGTTGATTCGCTTATGTTCATTATGGCAAGTTTCACAATAGATGCGCTAAAGAACGCCGTAGAAGTAGTCCAGTATTGTTTGTCACGCTGTTGTTACTGCTTTGAATGACCCGTGGTCTGTGAAGAGGGAACCTAGACATATCGGAATCATTGTTCTAATCAAGACGAAGTTACAGCAACAATAATAGATCCAATGTAAATATAGTATTTCATCCATTAGGAGGTTGTCTGCCTATAGATTGGTGTGTACATACCCAGATAGCGTCGCACGTAAGAATGCTATTTCAGATCCGTAAAAAAAAATTAAACGAACGCCGCTGTGTCTAAACATTGAGATAAATCGCGGTGAACGGTGCCGGTGTGCATCAACCTGTCGTGGACGTTCCGGAACTGACGAACGTTTCGAGTGGTTGCGATTTGTCCAGCTATTCATAACAAATCCCCTTTCGACTAATATGCTGTACACTAGACATCGGTGTTTGCGATAGATAAACTGACTACTGTATATATATATATTATATTGCTATGCCACAAATGCATTCCTTACAACTTCCCCTCGAAAAGTTGTACGCTA
>NW_019215872.1:0-4311 GCF_002532875.2 Varroa jacobsoni | reverse complement strand
GGATAAACTTCTGTTGGTTTCTGTAGCAATCGTTGACGGCTCTAGCGCAATGTCATTCATCGTTTTGCTAATCCTTGGTCAGTTTCAAAAAGATATCCAATTAGTACTGCACAACGAATGGGCGATATCAATATAACAATATGATCTGCTTAGTTAAAGGATTGTTCGCTATAGGCCAGAGATTTTCGCAGAAGCTGCGTTCCGCGACAGCCCTTCTAATAAGAAACCAACGTGACTATGCCGGTTGTTAATATCGTTTACTTATATGATGACGATTTATAGCTCTGCTGTGAAATGACAAGTAGTCTTTGAGATATTTATTAACTGTTTGGCTACAACTGTCGTGAGACGTCGGGGTAACGGTGAAGAAACTCGAGCGAGGTCTAGTTTATCTCCTTGTGGGCCTCTTGAGCCCAGTCCGTTTCCCAGCGGTAGACCGCCGATCTGTTACTGAATGCTCGGCATAGTCCCAACTATCTATCGAACAGTACTGGGCGCATAAGGAGAAAGGGTGTTTTGACGGTCACTCTATAAAAGCAGACTAAAACTAACTTCAATAAAAATACGCTGTGCCATTTTTAATTTGAATACTAAACCAGAAACCATGTAAGTCCAAAAAGAAAAGCGGAACCAGCATATTGTAGATGTCTAATTGATATTCATTTGTATAGCCGTAATGTCTATACGCAGATACATATATATATATATATATATATATATAGGGCCTGTATTTCGAGGACAGAAGGATCAAAGCAAAGGAAGGGCTGGAGGCGGACGTAACACTGTGTCTAAAGGTGGTCTACTTTAGTGAGGTCTCTCTTTGGCTGATAGGAGTAGAAACGTCGGCAATGGCGAGGCAGCTAGGATAAAGATTGACGAAAGGCAGAGACATCGCCTGATCAACTAATTCTTCCCATACCTTCCAGCTTTCGGCGGTATTTTTCCTCTTGAAAGCCATTCATTCTAGCATAAGATGATCACTATCACTGACGCAAAACGCAAAAGGCGGATGAGCAAAAGGAAATCCGAATTGTTGAAAACAAGCTATGGCAGGTTTTGATCAACTAGGAAGGTAACTCGAAAAAAAAACTGAGCTTGGCCTCGTGATAGCTTAACGGATAACGTATTCGTCTTCTGATCTTAGAAACACGTTGTGGTCTAAATTCGAACCCTCGGAACATGGACAGATTTAATTTCATGCTAGTATCCACCCAGCCAGCCAGCCGTCTATTTGATGGAACGATGCCTAATAACGATACCGGACGTAAAACAGAGCATATAGGATGTCCTGCTGTAAATTTATTGGTAATAATCAGCGGAAGTGACTTGTAAATTGGCTAACGATAAATAAATCTCTGCAGATTCTATTTCTAGCGGCGACCCATGAGATATTATCGGCAGTGTCCAAAGAGGACAATCGCGAGTGTTTTAGACATGTTTCAGGATGTCAACATTGGCCGATAGGTCGTTTCACAGGAGGGATTTCCGCTTTATCATACAGAGCTTACGATCGCTATTGGACCGTCGACCGCTGTTTCTGCGAATGTATATGCAGACGGTATCTGTGCAGTAACAACAACAATTTGTTAATAAAAGGGCAATAAGATGAAGCTTATTGCGTTTGATGGTATGGCTCGTCGAGTTGTACGGGTAGGGTCAAGCTGCGGCGGTGCGCCTAGACAGCGGCCGTTAATGTTTCGCAAATGTTGTCCTGACAACCCATTACTTCTTGATTTTTTTCGCTATTAGTGGATTCGAATTTATTTGTTTAGCAGTACAATTATGTATGTAAATCATCTGCCGCGAGCTGTTTTTCACGCTAAGCTGCCTACTGGAGGTAAACAAGTTGTGGGGGAACATTTCGCCTGTTCGAAATACTAGATGACCATAGATACCCAGAACTGACATGTTATATAAAGAGACAATGACAATGATGACTATTCTTGCTGATATTATTATGAGTGCATTCATGATTCGCGCTAACGTTAGGCCAGCAATGGCACAATTCAAAGTTCTAGAAAAGAAGGCGCAGTATAAGATGGGAATCAGAATAAAGGAAACTACAAGTCAATGCATGATTCAGAATGACTAAAAAGTCTGAGTATGCTTCATCTGAAAATTGTCTCGACCTGAAACTATAAAATTAGGCAACTTCGTTAGCTTAGAAATTGAACGGATCTAACGAAATATCACTTGTGAGATTAAATCGTGATCTGAAGTTCAAGTGGGGGATTGCTCTAAAACAAAAATTGAATCACAACGAAGACGAGAATGAGTCAGACATAATTCTGAACGATTCAAAGAACATGACCAATTGTTTATAGAAATAGGACGTCTTGACTTCGAACAGCAGCATGGGAAAGCCCCGATTTCGTAGAGTCTCAACACATTGGGAAAAGATCAAGTGAAGTAAAAATAGTCGCATTGTAATGTTCATAATATGTTTTTAAGAGTAAAGGACTGTTATGAAATGGCACTAAATACTCACGCTCATCGCATGGTATCCTGGCCCCTAAGATGTGTCTAAAATGGACTTCTAGAACGTGATGTGCTGGGGGACTCCGACGTCTGCATGCTACAGACTCGATTTTCACATGAGAGTAGCACATGAGAGCTCTACGCGAAACTGTTATGTACACGGTAAAGTTTATCAATGTAGCCTGATTATTCTCTTCGTTAACTTACTTCGTTACGTTAATTTAGTAAATAGATTGTACGTGTCAAGTAACAGCAACACATCTAGCTATTCTTAAATAAATACGTTTTTTCAAGCATACGTTCATCGTAGCTATGTGTTTGCTTCAAATACCTGTACTTCGACATCTGTTCTTTTCGCTCATACTCCGGGGGTACCTGACTATGACCCGCCGATGTCAGCATCAGTCAAAAAGGCCGTTGGTCACTAGCCATCTTGCTGCTTACCCTGTAGCGTTCCATCTTCGGTAGTTACCAATACTTTCTACGATCGCTTGAGCGCCTTCACTTATCGATCTTTTTACGCATCGCTAGATCCGTAGAAAACGAATCAGGATAACGATGCCGAAAAACTCACGACTAACCTAACGAGTAACCGACTGCACAAATGTAGCGAAATACAGAACGATGGTTTTTTTGCGACGTTTTGGTAAAAAAAAAAAACAAAAAAAAAAAAACGGTTGTTACGTTAAGCGCAACCAGGACGTTGATTCTAATGATGTCTGTTCTTTATAATGCTATCTAGTGTCGTTAATATGTTTACTCAAACCAGGTACGAATGCATCGCGGCTTAGTCATCCATGGCAAAAACGACGGGCGATTTCTTATAATATCGAGGGGATTACGGATGAAGACTAGTGCGTCAGACGCAGGTACTTTATTTCATCATACTTTTCATGTATTGTATGGCATTGCCAGAACTTGAATTAAGCTGACCAATGGGTACACACACAATTTTAGTATATAGTGATCTCATATAGTACGCCAGCGCACTCCCTTAAAACGAATAGCCTGTTAATGCGTTTACAGAAGTCAATATAGAGCTAGTGACCATATAACGGGTACGGGAAAAAGATGTTTTCCAGACAAAGCTAAAACTAAATGGACCTATACGTGTGTTTTTTCAATCAAAAATGTCAACATTGGCCAGGTGTATCCACGGGTATTTGATATATATATGTGTCGGAATATCTCACGGTTCATTTTTGTGATCGCATTAATCAACCGCTTTTTTTCTACCAGTCAAATCAAACTGTCGTGTAAGACACGTTCCACGTAAATAGCCTAGTAGCCTATGAGATAATTACAAAGTTGCGCACAAAAAGAAACGAAGGAACTCCAGTATGACTATGCCAAATGATGGTGTTTCTATTGAGGTGCCATCTGCTACCGCAGTCAATTCTCACATACCCAAAGCCTGCTAAACGGCTAACAAAGAACAGACATTTATGCTAAAAGCAGCGAATCCTTAAGGCGCACCGAGGAGAAGCCAGGCAGTAGCAGGATATCAGAGGCAACGAAAGCGGCCAATACATGTTACGAACACTGCCCTCAAAGAAAAAGGTCAAAACCGGTGACCATTACGATTTAGGCATACACAGTTAGGAAGTCCGGTATGAAATTTGGATTCGGCTGATTGATATGCTCGAGCGAACGAGCGAAACAACACATAATGAGAGAAACCTATGAACCTAGCGGGGTACACACAAGGTGATAACTGTTCACAATATTGTTAATCAAGTGGTATCTATGTATTTATCATTACAAATGTTTTCTTTAGGCCTCTCTCAGGGAACGTTACTCGAAGTATTGTGCAAATGTAGAGGGCTATACTAT
>NW_019215871.1:0-4312 GCF_002532875.2 Varroa jacobsoni | reverse complement strand
AAATATCCCATCGCAAAAATGTGGAATTGGTTTGTTTTCTTAATTCGACTGTTTAGAAATATTCTATTTTTTAATTAGTTTCATAAAACGAAAACTACAATGTTAGGAAGGTGCTATTTTTTGCTGGAAAGTACTATCATGCCCTATTGAATAACGGTTGTTCGAAGTTATATAAATGCATGTTTCCTAATAGAACTAAATTAGCAAGTTACGAACTTCGCACGAAGCCGGAACGTATTGTCGCAGAAAATATATGTACATAATTTCACCGTTATTTTTACGTGGAGTAATTATCTACGGCTGAGCCAGCCAAACAGGTATCTGATTTTTTGTGGATCATGGTTTTTTTTTCCGTAAATACTAACGCTAGATTTGTTGCTTGATTTTGAGCCGTATATATATATATATATATTGATCATATGTAAATGAAGTGTTCGTACACATTTCACTCAGCTCTACCTTTCAGAATAAGTTCTTTGCCAATATATGTTTTTCCAGTGACAACACTAAGTATATTCCATTAAATGGAAAATCCTTAGCAACGACGGAAACTGATCAAAAATAATATTACCCCAATCGTAACAGCCTGAAAGTAGTATCAAGGAACAAACCCCAGTTTCAATTGAGTTGGCTTGGTTACAAGCTCGAAAACCTCTAATGGCACGCTTTTCGAACATAACAGATATATATATATATATATATAGATATATATGTAATAGATATTTATCGAAATTTTAGGAACTCGTCAAGATATTTGATGTCTCCATACTAGATGACCCAATTAAAGTAAGTGTAGCATTTGTTCTCTCATATTATATACCAATGCTGAGTGCTGAAGTGTTTTACAAAATAAATTCACGTAAACACTGTTATTTTATTTGTACTGCGACAAAACGTATTATCACCTTTGCTCTCTGCTGGAAACATCAACTCCGGTGTCGTATCTAAAGTCTGAAATTTCCAAAAAAAATTGTACATGCCGATCGCTGCGTTAGCTCAATATATAATTTTTTCTTTTTTAAATATTCCAAAGCTAACTAATTTGAGCAATCGTGTCATCTCTTAGCCTACAACAATAACAAAAAAAATGCTAATTTTCCCCACAAAGCTCGATTAGCTTGATATGTCTCAAATGATATTGTATTCCCGTTTTGCTTCTTTGTATTAGTTAAGCTGATCCCCTTTTCGTTGCGGAAACCGTCAGTAAAGCAGCTTTTCATTTTCTAATAAACCCACGCTTTTGCAGCATGGCGGCGTCATATGCTCTGAACTCGCAATACCCCGTTGCAGTGCTAGAAATTAACTCCGGATATAGCAATTTCTGCGAACAGATACACAAAAGCAATAGTGCAACAACGGGAGACGCAGGACTACCCAGCATCACTCAGGTTGAAAGGCCACACGAGACTCATCGGATAAGTCGATGGTAAGGCTCCTGCCCAACGAGAAGCAACCGGTAAACAGGCTGATTAGGATGTACCGGAGTGTGATTGGAAGAACATGCTAGCCAATAGATAAAGATGCAGTATAAAAGAACGAAGGTGCGTTGTAGGCAGCAAAAAGCTATGTCATAGCTGGTATGCTGCAGACCGTCTATTGTCTGTGGTCAGCATCTCGTGGATCCTAATTGAAAGCATAGGTTCCGTTCATAGGTGATGATAGTGTTCCGACCAGGCAGAACAATATACTGTACAGACAACTTTGCTCGCACGGGGCGAAGGGGCATGTAAACAGATGAACACCCTGAGGGTGATCACGTGAGAGGAACTCGCTCTGTGCCTCTTTGCCATTCCCATGTTCTCTAAACGATAAAGCTCTTATCCAAGAAAAATCAACAGCCCGCGGGAAGTGTATTTACAGCAAGTTGATTAGTATATGTACCCTAACAAGATGTTCAACTGGTGAATGGGTATCCTTCAGTACACGAAACGTTATCAGATGGGTTCCGCCATTAGCCGAGCAAAAATGTCTACTTTTGCATGTCTATTTTCTGTCATTATGAAAAGCTAAATGCTATTTTGTGTGTGGATATTCGAATTATCTGTTTTGTTCATCTAAATGTAAGGAAGAGCTCTTATTATCTAGCCATATTCATCTAGCCAGAAAAATATCCTAATTTTTTTTGTTGCATGTGAACGATGTTCTTATGTGGTCTATTCATTTGATCGTTCAACTTCTTTCTAACAGTCCGTATATAGTAACAAGTCTTATCTTAAGCGGACTCTCTTGAGTGTTGCGTTACTAGTGTCGGCAGGTACTTTTTTCTTGAACATCTTAAAACCGAACTTCGTTAAGCAGAACTTGTTTTCAGTTTTCGCGTTACTCAGTCGATAGGAGACCGGACTAACGTAGATCTTTACTTATTCGTCACGCAAACACCGCTCTTACCACGGCGTTAGGCACTGTTTTGGCGCAACTTACCGGTATGGATACCCTCTGTCAAGAACCGACATCCAGTGGCTCAAAGCCGGTCGGAAGATTTACTTTTTTGCCAGCTTTGTTCAGACCGTTTAGAGGAAACCCGATTTCTTTAAGACGTCTCAATGATGAGATTACAATTCAGTTTCTTCGAGCAAAAGCCCTTATGTGCGAATTCTATTTGACGTAGGTGTATATAAGACCACTTACTGCGTAGAATAGAACTTATGTGAATCAAGAAGAAAGCATATATATGTGACCGAAGAGGTGTGGCTACTGACTTAATATATTGTGTGCGTGGAATATTGGTACGGTTACGTGGAAAGGAGGCGGACAACTGGGCAAAGCGCCCAGTTATCCGCGTACTGCGTTATCCGCTCGCCCGAGTTCCGAATGCTTCGCTTGTTGTCGCCGTTATGATTCTTTCTGTTCCGGCAGCCTCTTATGACACGATATCTCTTGACTGCTTCCTGCTTTAGTGCGAACTAGAGCCGTAACAATCATTTATCCGCCCCCGCAGGGAGTCTTCTGCAACTGGCGGCCGTTTCCATGGAATGAGAAGGAAAACGAGGGCCACTCTGCGACGTTTGTGGTCACTGGGTTGTATAGCGATTTCTTTTACCATTTTGATAATATCTTTCCTGCAAAAAGGTGCGTACTTTTATATGTGCTCGATCGTAACGGCTCAGCGAAAATCGGTAGAGGAGGAATGATGAAAACATCGAATAGGCGTACATTCAGCTAATAAGCTTCTACAATGTCAACATAAATTTTTGTTGTGGGGAAATTACATTGTCAGTAGAATATTTTGTTTATAAAAAGCCGGCGAAATGTGTCTAAAAACAAAACGACGCCAGTTTGCATTTTTTTACTATGTGAAATATGTAAAATTTTATACAGATATAACGGCTAACCCGTTAGAGTTTCGAATAGTAATTTGATCCAAAGTAACAATCCATAGGTTAAAGCATTTGTAAGAAAAGGAAGGACCTTAGGTTCGATTTCCAGACTGCGGTGTGTACCTTTAAGATCAATAGATTAAAAATTATATACTTATCTTTTCTGTTTTTTGCAGCAGCTAGGCTAGTTTCGGTAAATTGCCTCAATGCCTCACAACTTTAGGTTTTTAGAAATGTCAGTCGGTTCTAGTATAACAATAATTTCTATCTGAGATTTCCCGATGCGTCTAGGGCAAGGGTTTCAGTGGCGGCGTCGGAAAACTTCAATCCTACGTAAAAAGTGTGCCTATTTTGGTAGAACAAAATGTGCATCTAATATACATAAACACATGTCAAAAATAATTTCTTTTTTATCTGCGTTTGAAAGTTGTGTGATTAGGATTACATTTGTTCAAGCAGCTGCAGCTATTCTGCAGCGGTGGATAGTGAAACTGACCTATGTTATTATATTTGATATTGCCTAAATAAGCCGCGGATAATAAAATAAATAGTACGCGGAAGTCAATTTTAAAAATGGGATAAAAATCAAGCTAAGACCATTCATAACACTTTACTCTTCCCGAATCCGCAACCAGCCGATTCTGTAGAGGTGAACCAACCCAATCACTGGTCTTCACCAGCGCACAGGGCTTCTCTCGGAGTCATAGTTTAAGAAAAGGAACGCTTAAACGGTTTTTGATGTTTGAGTGAAGACACGTCGATCATAGAACGCTACCAAGCAGCACAAATAGAATCAAAAACCTGCGCAATATATAACCTAAAATTTGCTCCAAGTAGACCCTAGGCTGGGTTTACTAGGCGCCCACTGGATATTGGAAATAGGCGCTTAGAATTTTGCAGAGTTTTTAATGTAGACTGCCGAAAAATTGCCACAGCTATTGAGAGGCTCAAGGACAGACGAAACAATATATATATATATATATATATATATATAT
>NW_019215870.1:0-4313 GCF_002532875.2 Varroa jacobsoni | reverse complement strand
AATATCTAATGTAATATATATGTAAACGTTATTACCATAGATGTTCACGCTGGAGGCTAGCCACTCGTCTGATGGAACCCAAAAGCAAAACGAGACTGTAGTTCACAAGAATTCCTTGCCATCGTTGGCGTTTCCGAAAGTTTGTTTAGCTTCGCAGTTCTTTTTACGTTACATTCTTATCTGAAATTTTACAAACAAAAAATGATCGGATCTCAGAAACATTATATGTTACGACCGAACCTTCGCCGTTATACTATAGATAAGTCTAGCTGCTCCTGTGCATGTTAATCGGCCAGGGCCAAGTATACCTCCTTATGAGTACGCAGCGTCTGCTTTTGCGACGGAATACTTTTGACTAACTTCATCATCCCTAACGCTGTTGTAGATCATTAGCCACAATCACCAAGACATCGTCCAAACTTTGTTCTAGTATGACTGTACCCACCTCCCATTGGCCATTTGCTAGCGGCGTGTTACGATGACGGAATCACACAACAGCTTGTTATACGTACACGTATCAATGCTGACGCAGCGGAATCGCAACAGCTCGGAGGCTGGCAGGAAGCACTATTGAACATCTAACATTAAGGCGGGTGGGGCGCTTGTTCTTTCTCTTTGTATTGCTTTCGTTCGTATCGAAAAATAGATCTGTCTAAGTAGCGAAAGGAGGACAAGTTTCCCGCTATCCTGGTGCTACGTACACGTCTATTCTGTTCTACCCCGCTTGGCTTTGTCCTAACCTTTCTTTCGGCTCTCAATTCGTGCAGTGCCTTCTCACTTTTACCTGTCAATCGTCAATCAAAGGCAATGTCAATCGTGTTCGTTTATAGCTTTTGGTCAACTATTGGCTGTAAGTTGAGGGCGAAGGCCGGCGCTCAGTAGGGTGGACGGTTTGTATGTACCAGTCCGAGGCTACGATACCACTGCGGAAGGCATTGTGTTGACAACCGCTGACACCTCACCCACCAGGCGCTCCAATAACAGCCAACGGCTAATAGCGATTGGTTCCGGTGTCAGCCAAGACGCAGAAGGCCAATAATGGAACTACGCGGATCAAGCTGCGCATCGAGCTAGCCAAGTAATGAGCCACAACGTTTCGACTCCGTTGAACTTGGCAGAGGCTTACGGCATGCGTATGTCTGCGCCCGATCTTCCATTCGTGGCATACCTAGAGATTATTCGGGAGCGAGAAAGAGACGATGAGAGAGAGGGACGATGAAAAAAGCCGAACGAGCAGCTGGTCGAGTCAGGTGTGATACACGCCTATTATTCTATAGTAATGATGCCCGGAAACCGTTGAAGTATACGAAGTCGTTGCTGACAATAAATACTTCCAGTGCTCACAATGATAACGGCACTGGTGGACATTCGTTCGTCAAACTTCGTTTAGTGGACCTCTAAATTATAAGAATTTTTTTCTTTTTCCGAGAATGTCCTAGAAACAGGCAACTAAACTAGCTAAACGCTCAATGCGTTCGTCGGTAAGTTTCCATTCGGCAATTGATATCTGACCCATTTCAACAGCAACAAAAACGACAAGCCCAAAAAAGTTTTATTGACTATCAATGGCCAACTCCACGGTAACGGGCTGGATAACAACATATTGGCAAGGTCAACTGATTCCAAATTGGCTTCTTTTCCTTCTCATTCAATAGAATAACCGCATCTTCTACTATAAAGTGTGGTGCGTAGTACAGGGCCGTGTAGGTCGCCCTCTTAATCTAGAAGCCATTTCAGAAAATAGCCAATGTCGAATAAGGTTCGTGAAGTACGCTTGTAACAGTAGCACTAAGAATAACGAAGTGCTTTGCTCAATAAGCTGCTTTTAGTAACACGAAGCAGCACGAAAACGAACATTCCACGGCTACTGCTTTTACTGGTGCTACCGAAGTCGGCATTGCTGAATGAAGCCAACAAGCTTTGCGACTGCTCGGCACGACGAAGTGACTGTAGGCGCTGATGCAGCCACCGACGTTTCTGCACAAAAAACTAGGCGGCTCTCATGTAGCTTTTGGTGTATCCACGAAGGGCAGCGCGCAACGTTTCAAAATACTCCCCTGAGAAGCGGAAGGCTTCTGGCATAGGCAGTTTGGGTGGTTGACTGACTGACTGGCTGACATCACGGACACCAGCACAGACTACCCGCATCTGCGCTGCCGAGATAGGGACCCGGCATTCACGTATAGATGCACAGGTACTATTGAAGCTGCCATTACGGGTCAGAGACATTGCAACTCTGCTGGCTCTATGAGCAGATGGGTTGCCAATGAAGACATTTAGGGGAGAAGCCGGAAGGGGAGAACGAGGGATGCTGCAAGCTCGTGAATGCGGTTTCAATACAGATACAGTACGAATGGTACAGGAAGAGGACGAATCGAAAGGAAAGTCAGATTGGCAACATCAGGGATATGCAGGGAACGCTCCATTAGAGGCAAGTCGCAACCTGTTCTGTAAACCCCACGTCCCGCATGCCCCTCTTTGACGATAGCGAGAGAGACTTTCTATTGGTTAGACTATTCCACCGCCGGTAGCAGCATGTAGTAGAAGCAGTTATAGCATCGGCGGGGTAACCGAATAGAATCTTAAGGGCTCCCTACGCACCATTTGGCTCTGTTCACCCCAAATGCCCCGGTCAACGGATCCCGTTTTCCTGCTTCATCAGGTCCTATCTGCTATGCACTGCATCGTCCAAACTGGCGACTTGCCCTCCTTTCTCCACTTTTACCTCCAACTCCGACTGCCTCTCCCGGTCTAGAGAATCGACGACCCTCTGAAATAGATATGTCTTGTTTGTTCGAACCGAATTCGTCTCAGTGAACAGCTCATTCGCTCGGTTTTACCTTATCGCCCAGATGCCCTTCCGATTTGCCTCCTAAAACGAACTAGCCACGAAGGCAACGCTTTCAGCAGGGACGCCAGCAGTTGACTGTAGTGTTTCACAAGCTATACGCTATCCCTACATTTTATCTCATAGTTGAGCCTCTTTTCGTTGTTTGTGATTGAAAACGGGTGGAACGCTGAAAGCCAATGCGCATGGCAATAACAACGGCAAAGAGCAGGCCGCTTCGTGGCAGTACGAGCTACTTTTGTATTGCTGCTGCCACGCTTTTACTGCTAGGGTCGCGATCACTGTGCCATATATCGCCATCATTTGGTACAAATCGACATGAATATCAATTCTTGACGCCACATGAAGGGTACATTGTTTCCGAGTGCATGAGGACAATGGTCGTTACTGGCTGGACCTTCAAAAAAAAAACCGTTAGAAGCGTGCATGGCAGTGACTGTGGTGAAATATTATGATAAACTGTAGTGGTGTTTATGTTTTGTGCGGAGGAGTTTATAGGGTCAAGTCGGAGACTATATATAGAATGATTTCCATATCAACGAAACGCGGAAAGATTCGAATATTTGGCATCACTGGTCATTTTAAACTTCCGCGCCATCTGTGTAAGCAGGCTGGCGAATTCAGAGGAGCGAAATCCCAGATTTGATATCGATTTGAGATTCAGGGCTATTTCTAAATTATTCGCGTTGTTAATATCACCGTGCAAATACATATGATTTCCGCTGAACTTACCGACCGTAATGAGTTCCGTGGCGTTACGGGCAGTATTGTCTACTGTAGGGGTGCTGTTATTAATACCTTTCAGACCATTTAAACAAAGCTCTTAAACTCGGTCAACTGTGGCTTACCTGCTTGTTATATTATTGTATTTATTTACTCACAAAACTTATTATTATTACTGTCACCCTGGTTACTAATAAATATTATGCCTGGTTGCATTTCTGCTCATTTTTTGTCATATATTGTCAAAAAGTATTGTCCACAGCTCGCTTTCTTGCACTACGTTCCGTCAATGGTACTGCATTTTAGTCTCCGTCCAGCTCTTCTGTAATTATTTTACTCCCTATTACATCGTCGATGTAGTGCTATAGCTGCCGCCGTTTGCAGCGCTATCTGTGTGGGTGTTTTTTTTATAGCATGCATTGGATCGACCAGTGAACGTTACGCTACACGCTATGTTGGAATGACTGTACATATAGGACATCCATTGGTGGCCATCGTTTTGCCCAGAGGCACTGTTCAGCGTTGTTCCATTACCAAGTTTTTTCCCTACAAAAAACTCATGTCTTGTTTCGCGTATCCGAAGGAAGAACATCTCCTTCGTTGACTTTTTGACATATAGGGCTGTTGTCGACTGAGAAAAATTTGCCTTTAGTCACTCTCGAACTAGTGCGCTTGCCATGATTTGATTTTCGTCCTTCTAGTACCTCCTGCTGGAGTCGTTTGGCCTGTTCATATACTACGT
>NW_019215869.1:0-4372 GCF_002532875.2 Varroa jacobsoni | reverse complement strand
ATGTATATATGCAGCCTCTAATTACAACAAACAATTGTTTGACGTCGTATCTTGCCAACAACACCGGTTTGACTCTGTTCAATAACAGTTTTTCGCAGTCCTCCTCAAAATATGCCAAAGCCATTGTTTTTCCACCGATTTCGATAAACGCCCAAAAACGATTCGTTTCTATTCATCAGCACCATCACCTCGCGCGCTATACAAACTGGTTGTTCGCGCTGCCCTGTTCTGCTTTTTAACAGCTGGCCACAAATGCAGCTGAGTAATGTGAATGGGCATTTCTAACTGCCGATGGTTGAATAAACGTTTTGGAGTGGCATTTGGAGAGAGAAGCAATGTCTGACACATGGGTTGGTTCATGCTGGATGATCTTTTCGACACTAAGTGTCAAACACTGAGGGCTCATCAGCTTGACAAACGGGTATACAAGTAACGTTCACTTACAGAGTCAGTTGTGTTTAAAATCGTTAAGAGATGTATGTGTAGGTTTCCTTTTGTCCTTCGACCCGTGCCATGTAGTCCTTTTCGATGAGGAGGTCTATGCATCTCTTGATGGCCGGTACGCTTGGTCGGAAGTTGCTTAGTTGCTTGATAACTTCGCTGATCAGCTGCTGATGTTGGGAGGTCTTTCGCATTTTCATAATTCGAACGATCGCTGCTTGTATGCTTTGTTGTCGATCTTCGGCTATATGTCGTTGCGTCTGCTCTTGGTCGTGTTTAGCCTCGGACTTGATAGGCTGATTGATGTTGACGCGCGTCTTTTTACTCTGAAAGCTATATCAACAAATACGTAATGTATCGCAATACAAAGACAAATGGTAGTAGTAGTAGTAGAAAATGCCCTAATAACTGTTTAGTCAATAACCTGCAGCGGTATGAGAGGAATACACGAGATGCGGTAACTGAATCCAGACAAATCTTAATTTTAAATTTTCTCTGTAAAACGCATACTTGCATATATCGTTATAGGTTATTTCATTAAAACTTCGATATTGGGTATTGGCGCAAGCTTTGCTGTACTAATTTTGCAAACCGTACCAGGTTATTGTCGATCATTGTATACTAGGCTTATTCTGCTCGTCTTCTGCTGTTGGCCTATAATGGCCTCGTTGGATTTGTTGTGTATTCAATGGCATACTCATGTCTAAGTTGAGCCATGTGTCTCTAGCTAAAATCATGTGCTCGAGTTTGTGCGCCACATTCCACAGACAAATCGTTTCACGCAAATTTTTGTAACTTACTCTGTATTGATTCTCAATTCTGTAGTTAAACCCAATTCCTCGCAATCGGATGTCGATGTTCCAGCGACGCTAGCTCCCGATGTTCCGGGGACGATGGCTAAGACCTCCTGCTTGACCAGAGCCTGCACCACTTGCTGAACCATATCGATCCGCATGTTTGTGCCCATCTGTAGATGTTGCAAGGTAAGTTTGTTACTAGTCGAATTGAACAACAGTAGAACGCCCATTTGAAGCGTTGATGCCTGAAGATAGTACTTCTTTTGGAAACAGTTGGCCAAAAGTTCGCCTTTGCTCATTGAATACAGCCATGTTAACTTTCGGCCCGCATGTTTAGTAGAATAGAAGTTGGCAAACATCGAAATGCAACGTTCTAGGCTGGCTGGCAAGGTAAATTCATATTTCTGATGTGGGAATGGCCACAATCCAGAACTCAACACCTGAACACTGAAATCGATTTGTAGCGGGTTATCTTTTGTTGATGTTTGAATGTGCTCCTTGAATTGGGGAATCAAATCTTTGGAGATTGTAGCGTCTTGCAGCATACGTTGGAGCTTTGATGTGTATTCATAACCACAGGCTGTTTTTAGTTTGGTGAGCATAGATGCTTCGGCGTCTTCGCTAGCCGACGACTGTGTTACCAGCCGTCTAGCCAACATTTTCGAGTAGATATGTTGAAAAGCATCTTTATCTTCTACATATTTGAACACAATCATAACCTGAAACGAGATAAAACCTCGTTAACATGATGATTTAATAAAGTTTCAAAGCAATAATTAATTAGGAAAGCTCTTTTCGACACCAAAAAATATCTTTGAATTACAAAAGAGTTATTGAAAACACGCTTAAATTAACTCAGCTTATATATAGTATGTGATGCATACAGTCGTACCTGATTAAGAACATCTTCAAGATCACTCTCTTCAGGGTTTCTTGAGCTCTTTTTGAGAAGCATGTCACAGTATCGAACGAGCAAATCTGGACCCTTCGAAGTGCCGGCTTGTGCGTGCCGGGTCTGAAAGTTCTCATTTATAAACTGACCACACGCTTTGTCCAGAGCTTCGACGAACTCTGTCAAGATAAACACCCGAAATATATAAAAAAGATCCACAGCGAAAGATAGTGTTAACTCAAACAAGGCCTGTTTGATAAAACTCTACATGTGTGGAAAAAACACGAAAATATCCTAGTTTTATCCTAGTGAATAATATTGATAGGTAGCAATAAACCACTAAAAAACGCGTGATTCTCTAATACCTTATGGACTGATTGTATACATAATTCGTGACAACTGTTGAACCTGAACCTAACGCAATTGGGTGCGTTCCTACACTTACCGACATCATTGGTGAAGGTATCTATCACCAGATCCGAGTATTTCTTATGTACCGTTAGTATAGCATTGACGTATTTTCTGGGATCGGCATCCTTTCCCTGTGCTTCAAGTGCAGCTTGTCCCTGTTCATTGATGTGAGTTTCAAGTATCCCGCGCAGGGCAGTGAGTCCTCCCGGAACTCGGGAGACCAGGTTGTACATCCGAGCTAGATCTGTCTTTCGATCTTGCTCGAGTAACTTCTTAAACTCTATGTCAAGCGGATATATAGGCAATCTTTAAAACCAAGTAGTCCACAACTGTGCAAAATAAGTCGTGCGTACCAACTAATGACTGCCTAATGAAAACTATACTGGCATGTTATATGACATGATATACGGAGACGCTAATGCTGTTATCGGTAGTGTGCAATTAAGTAGCATTGTTATGAATAGGTTCAATATTTGAGGGCTTTGAAATTAATTCCGAGAAAATTCGATTGGTCTTACCGTCATAAAACTGATCTAAGTGCTGCTCGATAAGAACACTTTCGCAAGTCTTAGCGAGTGTAGGCAATGTCGTTTCGTGAAGGTAGCGATAGACACGGTCATTTTCTTCCTGCAAAAAGCTCTCCGCCTAAATAAAGGCGTAGGCAACAGGCCAAAAGCAGAACCATTGTCATTACCAATTTACGTGCTAATGCGTGAAGAAAGTAATCATACGATGTGTGGTAATACAAATCGATGAAACAACACATTACATAAAAGCTACTTGCCTGAATAAGGAAATCTGTGACGGGTTTGCTATTTAGCAGTTCGCTGCTTTTTGCGGAATAGAACTGTCTTGTCTGATCGAGGAAAGCATTCTCAAATGCCTAGCAAAACAAACAAGAAACACCGTTGGTTATACACGATTCTGGTCTCTCTTCGCAGCCAACCGCATCTCGGAAGGGTTTATTTTCGAGGCAGCTATAATCAGCGTCACCCAGCGCGATAAGAAAATGTCGCAAACTAAAACGACAGTATAAAAATCAACTTTTCTTCGCACCAAACGCGGTCACAAGATAATTATCCAATTATATAGCAGGCCCCAACATCAGAATTTATTTTAACGTACCTCTCGATAGACGGATAGATTTGGACCTTTTTGGTGACCTTCCTCGGGTTCATTAAGCCCCAGCTCGACATAACTTTTTATTACGCCAGATATAAGGGTAGTGTCTATTTTGGCCTTGCCGCGTTCTTGTTGGATAAGTTTTAGTACTGCGTTCGTCACCTGTCAGGAAAAAAACAGACATCAACACAGATTTAAATGATCGAGGCAAACTTTTCGATAGAACAGAGATTTAATGATCGAAATAAGTACGTCAGATCTACAGTGAGCGTAGGATATCTTACGAGAACGTCGTTGCTGCTTAGAACTGCCGAAAACCATTCAACAGGTACTGAACAACTTGTTCCTTAAAGGACAACTTTCTAGAAATTGAGGTCTCCACTGTGGGGAACTAACTAATGGCTGGCAACGGGTTATCAACTCCTAAATAGATGAGCAAAATCAAGATCGAATCGACCTGCATCTCTGATGTTACAGTAACGAACGAGCCTTGCAAAAAGTGCTGTCCACGAAACTAGAAAGACTTGCCTTATCTTTGTTTGAGATCATTGGCTTGTCTATCGAATAATCTCGACATGCACCAATCGAAAAGATTACTTGATCTATGAGACGGTAGTTCAATTTGAATTGGTCGTTCATTATATATTTCTTGCCCAAACTACACTGATTTTCTCTCTCTCTCTCTCTCTCTCTCTCTCTCTCTCTCTCT
>NW_019215866.1:0-4387 GCF_002532875.2 Varroa jacobsoni | reverse complement strand
GCAGGTATTATATCGATCTGTCAGAGCCACGTAACAAAAATGATCTCTCACAAATATCATCATCCGGACATTATTCTTTTGTCTCGTATAAACCGCTGTCTCAGTATCAAAAATCTCTTTAATACATATCATAAACAGAAAATATATCTGTGGCAATCCTTCAGTTAGCCAATATTATTCAACTGACAAATCAAGTTTAAAAAAAACAAAGTCAGCTGCCCTATACACATACTGCGTCAACATCAAAAGGATGGACACTTCTTGATACGTAGCGGTCACAGCAAGTGCAGCATGATACGTAATAACTATGGCAAGTTGATGAACGTTGGGTAACTATGGAGAAACTAGAGCGGTAGCGGTAAAAATGGTAACTAAATGCCTTCTCGGACAACTTGAACGTGGGGCTTATCGCCCCACGTTCAAGTTGTCCGCGCCGCACGCCGAGGAGGGGCGGCGCGTTACTGTTCGACAATTAGCTCGACGCGTGCTGGAATAATGGAACTCCGCGAGTGTTGATGATGCGCTTAGCAGACTTAAGCGGGTTGACGACGTCGAACACCTAAATCTTGCAATTCTGGATGGCGGCATGCCAGGCTGCCGGCTGCGGCAGGTCCTTGAACGTTAAGAACTTCAGGTCTAGGTTGGGGTGAGTCATGGATACGAATCAGCTGATTACCAGCTTTTGTGCTCTTCGACGCAAATCTGGTTGGCGATGCCGCCGGTGTGGACCTCATGCGAACGAGATTTCATAACTGACTGTGTGAGCCGGGCTAATGATTTTGAACGCTGCTGTGAACTAAATGACCGCGACCCAAGCAGTTAAATCGATGAAAACCGGACATTTCCTTGTGTTGAACCAAGGCGCTTCGAAAACACTGCGATGATCCCTAAGTCACTGCGGCTTTCTATTTTTACGGGAGACCCCAAGGTGCTCATGAACTGCCGTCGCTGTCGTTCAAAATCGTTCGAGCGTATAGTGTCGCACATTACTTTTGATGAAGCCAAATCAACACGCCAACGAGTGAAATCGACCTAGTCAGGCCAACTGGGTTCTATCATTTGTTTCTTTCTTTCTTTCTATAGGCAACTGTCGAATATGTCTTTGATTAGTCTTACTATTATTTTTTCTTTCGCTTTCGGGTGCACCACCTGTCTCTGCCAAAGGACAAATGAACCCCGCTACAAATGGCCGTTGGAGGGAAGGTATCATCCGTCTAGCAGAAATCTCCTTTTTCAAGCCCTTTTCGCTTTTTAAAATGCCTTTACATTGTCCAGCACAGGTTATAGTATCGCTGGCGTGCCGTATATTTCCACGCATAGAGCACCGTTTCTGTTGATAGCAGCAAACTGTATTGCTTGAAGATAGTACCTGCAAAAGTTCGTTAGCCCAGACAACCCACTGGCAACTGCACTTGATTCTAAAGGATAACAATGTCTTAAGGATTTACGCGGTGAATCGCTTGATATTAGCTAGTCGTTTTATTCCGACGAACAATTCTCTATTATCCTGCAGGTTATTTTCCCCAGAGAAAGTGTATCACAGACGCTGACGACAAAGAAAATGCGGCTTTACGATGTGAGGTTGTGGTCTGTTCAGAGAGACTACTATACACCAACAACTAATTAATACCTTGCCATCTTCAGACGGATTACGCCGGGAATGTTAGAAAAGATGATCTAATCCGACAAAACGAGTTGACTTCAATAAACAGACTGATAGGAGAACATAGAGCTATGTATCGCCACTGAGTACAATGCATCCATTATTAGAAATTATTCTAGACCATTATTGACTGCACGGCCGTTTTAGAACATTATATTATATTATATAAACATTAAATGACGCGTTAAGTCCGTGAAAAGTTGGGGAAACATGAGTTCCGTTTATCTTTCCACTTGCTTTTATATTCTATCCAAAGTTTGTCAATGACGAATAGTGTCTCCAGCACCAGCAAGAGTAGAATTTAAAGCAACCAGGTTCTGGGCTGTCGGTAGCTTATCAGAACCAAGATGACACAAGTTATATTCTCCAGCGAACACAGCTTTTCACAGTGCCACCGGAGGGCGGTTTATCCCTAGTTGGAGCACAAACCACTATGGCGTTACTGGTGTGTAATAGGCTCAGTTATTATACGTAAATGTAATTAGGGCCTACCGTGTTTACCATCGCCATTAGAAAGTATCTCGTGTGTCAGTCGAGAGCTCATAAATGCCAGCAGTAACAGGGTGTTATTTACGATTCGGGCCAAGACAGGCAAGACGCTTGAGCAAAGTTATTAGCTACTTCATTGAGCTTTAAAGAAGCTTGTGCAGGAGACTACGTCAAAATATCTTTACAACCAATCCACTGAAATAAGTACAGCGCACGATAAAGAAAGGAACATTGGCACGAATGGACCGCTCTCCGGTTGACGAAGTGAGAGGTTGCAAGAGAGTGGCTCTAGGGTGGTCATCTCGGCATCTGGATATTGATCGAATAGACGGTGCCCGTCAGCTCCAGTAAATGAAGGCTTTTAATTTGGGAAAGTTGGGTAGTTGCCTTACTGAGATATGTGTAGTTCAACTTACCTTTCATATAGATAAGAGGATGTAAACATGTTTCGCAGCAGATTCCTCTACAGCTATACACGTACCTGGTAATTTTTCTTAGAGAGTAGCGTACCGAAATGACATTTTTAGGCATATTTCCGGTTGCGGAAGAGCATTATGACATAGTTTAACGTAGACGCAGTGTCCCCGGAAGAGGTTCAGCCCAAGTTCCATCTTGATGGTTATAAAATAGACGTACGTATAGCAAAACACATGTCAAAGTCTCGGCAGACATCCAATGCAGTGTAAAACCTTAGGAACTTGTTTCATTGCCAAAAGGATCTTGACAAACGAGTTAGGAAGCATTTTGTCTAGTTGGAAGCATTAGTGCTCGTAGGTGTTCGCGAGCATTCCTTCGGAAGGTGCCGTTCTGTGCTGACACGTCCGACAAAGCAAAATGGCGACAATCGCGTAAATGACACCACTGAATTCCGATCATACTCATAAATGCATATTGCGCAGAAGAGCAAATGACCGATGTATAACTGTTCCGAGTTGTTGGTTTATCAAGTTAAATACAAATAAATGGTGTATACGCTTTCGCATCATAACTGTAGAAACCTGGAGTTTTTCATCTAATATTAGTACTCTTGAACGTCTGATTCCATAATCGCCAAATTGTCTTCTGGTGATGAAGAGGCTTGTCACTATGTGGTACAATGTATACCTACCACATGACATAAGTATTACTAACTAATGAAACAAACCATATTAGTTGGTACATATCCATATTGGGTTGTAGAAAAAAACATTGTCAAGTCACCTACAACAGGTATGGTACAGTAATATGGGTTCGGGTGCGAAATTGGGCAGCAATAGATGTAGTAAAATAGTTAGGGTGCCTTCCTTTATTCTGATTTAAGATCAAATGTCTTGAAAATGAATGAAGTTTCTGCGAATATTCGCTATGTTCTGCAATATTCTGTCTCATTCATTCTGGAAATTTCTATCTAAAAGATGCTCCTTATGGCGGTCAACCAATTACGGAGAAAACCAATGCGTTCATTTCAAAAGTTGAGCAACACCAACGTGAGAATACTTTTGATATTGCCAAGAAATTAAACATTTACCAGCAAACGGCTTCAAGCCATTTGAGGAAAGCTAGCTTCAAAAGAATCTGATGTTTAAGTTGACGCACTATAATTTACCCTTTCGTACTTCCGTCTATGAACTTCTACAGCAATACGATCAAATGAAGCCATTTGTAAAGCGGTTGATTACAAGTGATAGAAAAGGAGATCATGGACGATAACAACGTGCAAGCAAAAATAAGAGGAATAGGATCCACATTCTATGGTGAACTGCATAAAAAAGCAATGCTATATGTTCGGTAGAATTGGTAAGGAGCTGTGCATGATGAACTGCGGCAAAACGATCGATTTAGGCCTCTGTTGTCAACAACTGACAAGATTACAACAAGTCATTGAAAAAAAAAATGGATCAGATTTAGAGTACAGAAAAGTTTCATGACAATGTAAAATACATATATCTTTAATTATCCGGCGAAAATTAAGAAAAGTTGGATGGGGAATTTTAATGCATCCGTCGTATAACCCGGACCTCGCATGTCATCTTTCGGTTTCTGCAGAATTCCCTTCATAGTGTTAATTGCGCACAGTGCAGGAATGCAAAAGTCACTTCGTACAAAAGTTCTACAGTGATGGATTAATGGGGTTATCAGGAAAATGGCGGAGCGCCATTAAAGTAACTTGCTCATATTTATTCTAATAACCTATATTAATGTATAAGAAAAAATCTGTCTTTTTTTTGGCCTAGGAATAGTCAATACTTTTTGAAC